>NC_067227.1:900000-1177500 GCF_019924925.1 Ctenopharyngodon idella
ACAACAAACCAGCATCTTAATACAAGACTAACATATACTGGAGTGAGAGTTATTTTAAAGTGTCCCTAAAGGTAATTTCACCATATTAGGTGAAGATAAAAGTTGCGTCCCAAATGACGCACTATACACTATACACTATGCAGTCTACTAAACTGTGTAGTGTATGAATTTTATAAGGTTATTTTGTCATTCAACATCAGAGTCTGATGCCCCTCCCCCTCCACTACATAATTAAAGCTGCGACAGTCGAGTGCATGAAGTGTCCAAGGCCCCATTTACACTAGTGCGTTTTTGTTTTAAAACGGCGTTTTAAAATGAAAACGATCTCCATCTACACTAAATGGCCGAAAACGCACGTCACATGACCATTCATGCACACTGGGAATGCGTATATAAGTGTAAACAGTTGCCTCTTGCACATGTAGGCAGCTGCAGTATTAAAAAATGCAGAGTTTAACTGCACAATGGCTGCTAAAAATGACAACAAAGCCAGCAAAGATTGCAGTTCAGTCTTCATGTTATTGTTTACATGGTCGACAAGGATACGCAGAGCGAACGTGGGCAACCAAGGCATCGCTTTCAAAACTCTCTGATTTGGTCAGTTTATACTGAAACACAAAACCAGCGTTTTCAAACTAAAACAGGATCTGCAGCGTTTTTGAAAATCTCCTTTTTCGAAAGTCTTTCGGTTCGAAAATGCCGGCATAGTGTAAAGGACAGGTGTAACCGTGGCAAAACTTACGAAATCTCACTAGTGTAAACGGGGCCAAGATTCAGTATTTAAAGTGCACTATTCCTTTTTGAATTTTCAGTGTGAACATACTCGTGCTATTTATGGAAGTAAATGAATGACAAATGTTTGGAAATAAAACAGCTTGTTGAATTGCACTAACTAAAAAAATATGCATTACATAACCGTGCTTGCATTTTAATGGACTGAAATTCAACATGGTTGTATATTTAAACAGTGAATATTTCAATTCAAAACATTTCATGCACATTTTCATTATTAAAAATTCAATGATCCATATTCACCTTTCAGATTTAATTTCCACAATATTTGGTCTGTTTAAAAATACAACCTATAATATCTAACAGGCAATTTCTAACAGGCATGTGTTCTTGCAGTATTAAATAAGGTTATGACACTCAATATTTTAGATACCAGTGAAATTTAACAATTCTTGATTCCATTTTCGATACCACAGCTACTAAACTACTAATATAAATTTCAAAGGTTATTAAAGACAAGTAAACAGTCATTAATAAAAAAGAACAAATAACTAAACTACAAGCAATAGCACAAATAAATAAATACAACAGAACAAAGATACGGGTGTGAGCGCTGCGCACACAAATCTCCTCACACAGCGTGCGCGAGTTCTCCCTAACCCGCTGTAAAGTGTTCATGTAGGTGTATGTAGATTTTGTATTTTTATTAAAATAAATATGAGCCCATATGCTAGTGTAAAAATAGTTACACAAGATTTGACAGTTTATTTCTATTAAATATCAAAAATCTAAAAGGTATGAATGATACTTGACATCTACATGAACACTTTACAGTTGGTTTTGTGACTGTAAGTCATTCTCCTAAAATGCTGTTTAAAGTTAGAAACGTGTATACCGATGTTGTATGTATTTTTAATAATGAAAATGTGTGTGAAATGTTTTAAAGTGAAATATTCATTGTTTAAATATACAACCATGTTGAATTTCAGCCCATAAAAATGCAAGCCTTAAAAATACATTACATTAAAATGCAAGCACAGTTAATGCAACACATTTTTTTCCATTAGAGCAAGTCAACAAGCTTTTTTTGTTTCAAAAACATTTGTCATTATTTTACTTCCATAACTACTTATACTACAAAATGGCGTATAGTGCATAAGTACACAAATTGAGACGCACCTAAAGACTTTTGGTCATTCTTTAATCTGTGTTCTAGTTCATCTGATGTGATTGTTGGATCAGAACGTGATTCTTACCAGGAATCATCAGCAGAGTGAAAGTCAAGATGATCCTCATCCTTCTCTCTTATTAAATGATCTTCTCTGTTGTCAGTAGATTCAGTTCTTCTGAAGCTCTTCTGAAGTGTTCAGATGAGTTTG
Source organism: Ctenopharyngodon idella (assembly GCF_019924925.1). Taxonomy (NCBI): domain Eukaryota; kingdom Metazoa; phylum Chordata; class Actinopteri; order Cypriniformes; family Xenocyprididae; genus Ctenopharyngodon; species Ctenopharyngodon idella. The sequence continues at coordinate 902,112 of NC_067227.1, forward strand.
AATGTTTCCTGGAAGCATCCTTAAAATGATCTGCTAAATGTGACAGAGATGCCCACTTCCTCTGAGAGAGATAAAGTGAGAGAGAGAGAGAGAGAGAGAGAGTGTGTTAATAGAGAGGGAAGTAAAACTATTTCACACATTTTTAATGAACACGCAAACCCAGACAGAACAGACACGAGCAGATAAAACTCATTATTAAGTGTTATTTTACACAGATTTTCACAGAACGATTCTATTATTTCAAAGGCTTAGTTTTACGTTTTTTTTTGTCAGAACCGTAATTTTTAATGTTTTTAACTGACTCAAGAGTTTAATGAAGTGTTTCTTCAGTGCATCACAATCATTTTAAAGATAGAGATCAGCGGTTCCCATGGTAACTGTATAAATACATTGCTGACTGATTAATTTTGCACATTTATAAAATGAGGTGTCACTCATCTTTAGCTGTGTGCTGATCCATCAATTATATATTATGTTTATAGATTTTATTATTGTGATCTCTATTTTCCCAATGTGACCTTTAATAGCTTTCTACTGGTATTTTATAAAGTGCTGTGAAACGTCTGTAATAGGAACACAGTCCCACAAAGGCTCTCACCTTAGAAGGAGAACGGGGAATTGGCCTGAAGACCTTTTTGAGAAATGATATGGCCCAGAAAGACCATGTGATGTCTGGCAAAGTGACATTTGCTTGGATTTAGTCTCAAACCAGCAGATTGGATTCTCGAAAACACCTCTTTCAGACTCAACAGGTGCTCTTCAAATGTTTTGTTATAAATCAAAATGTCATCGAGATATACCATGCAGATGTGCCACGGGAGCCCCCTGAGGACCAGCTCCATCAAACGTTGAAATGTGGCGGGGGCGTTGGATAGGCCCATCGGCATGGACCCCCACTGATAAAGGCCCTGTCCTGTCGTAAATGCTGTCTTTTCTTTGTTAGTTTTATCTCAGGTCCATTAAATAAGTTCTTTTGATTTTAGTAATGTTATTAAACAGTAACTAAGAAATTAACATTAACTAAGAATAATTAATGCTTTATAAGTATTTTTCATTGTCAGTTTGGTAATAATGATTTAACATATTAACTAATGAAGCGTATGTCTCAAAGTTTTACTGAACAATAACAAATAATCAGAACATTTCTAATCATTAGGGCATGTTGTAGTCCAGATTAAAATATAAAAATGTTTAAGTTTGAAAATAAATAGCCTATTAAGTCTTTAAGTACTAAGTATTTGGTGCTGTGATGAACAACACTGAGATTACAAAAAAATGAATGGCTGTTTGAAGCATTTTAAAAACTTCACTAGCGCAGTTGCTTTGTTTACGGGGTTTCCGGGGTAACCGCTGCACTTCTGCTGTTCTATCAGCGCCCTCTGCTGTCAGAGAGTGAACGTGCACTTTCATTCAGCGCGTCTCCTTCACTTGTTCCGCCATGTGCTTCTCAAGCACGTTGGGATTGTTTACGTCTGAGCGCGTGTTCTTTTGACGCAGAATACAGCGGTGTTGTGCATTTTATACGGTTGATGGGGAAAGTATTCTTAAATGAATTATAAAAATTTTATAAAATTGGTAATAAATTATTATTTATGGTATTTTGAAGTGCCCACGATAACAATATCGTGCATATTCATTATCGCGATATCGCATTACCGAATATCGGCACAAGTCTAGTAGAAATTAAAGTTAAAGCTCCAATCTCCTCCCGAAAATCCAGGAAAAAGTCTATTGATGCCTTAGTGACTAATTCACTCAGAGAAGCTGTCAATCACAGCTGTCAATCATGACGTCATATCACCGTTTTTATAGCATCAAATAACTAACTAAATCCAAACTTAAAAAAAAAAAAAAAACAACAACAACAAAAAAAACCGAACACTTTAACTTACATCAGTGTGATAAAAACTACAAAAAATGACAGAGACCCTCTTTGGAAAAAAATTATTTAAAGTGTAATTTAATTGTTTAGTTTGTCTCATGTCACATTAAATTAAATGTTGAGGACCTATACTGGGATCAACCACCTGGGGGCGATCGAGACACTTTTGAAAAGTGTTCAGGACTTGTGCGGCATTTTTGGGCTCTACATAACTTTGGCTCAACCAATGGTGTGATTTTGGGGCGGGACTATCAGTTTGTCTGACCAATGGGCATGTTTGAAACTTGTTTGCAGTGATGCCAACTTAGGAATTTTGTTTAGATTTAGGAACTTTCAAACTGCCCTGGTAAGAGCTATTATTGTCCTGTTCTCCTTCCGCCGTGTGCGAGATGGCATCTGGTGGGCTGCAAGAAGAAGCGAGTATCTGGAAGACAATGGCCTGCATCTTACAGAACCACTGTCTCCAGAAGACAGGGCAGCGAGGGAGAAACTCTGGCCTCTAGTTAAAGCAGCAAGGGATGCTGGTAAGAAGGCTTCCTTCCGCTTCTCGTTCGCATTGATTGATGGAAAGAAACACTTCTTTTCGGATGTAAAGTAGTGTTGACTTTGTTCTTCGAGGAATATCTCTTTGATTAATAAGCAATGCAATAGTTTTATAATTACATAACTTTGACTTAAAGGTGCAATATGTAAGAATTTTGCAGTAAAATATCCAAAAACCACCAGGCTAGTGTTATATATTTTGTTCACTTGAGTACTTACAATATCCCAAATGTTTCCAACTATTTGTAAATGGTGAGAAAATTGCAATTTTAACCAAGGCTCCGGGACGTGTGAGGAGTCGCCTGTCAATTGCATCATACCCGCGTTACCATCGGTTTCCGGTTTTATTTTGTAGAAACCATGGAAACACCAAAGACGTTTTAATATTTACATGTTTTAATAGACAAGGCAACAACTGTTTTGACATATTTATAGACAGAAAACTAATTATTGTTATATAGCTCAACACGTTTAGTCTTATGGTTTAAATCTAATTTTCTTGATTTTTTGCGAGTACCATGCTTTACCATGCCTCAGAGAAAAACACAATTTTGTGAAGTAGCTAACATAGCATAATCAGATGCAGCTTTATTTTTAGTAACAGTAATACAGCATTTTCTCCATCATACAATACGTTTTAAAATGAATTGCATGCCATTTATCAACACAAGCCATCCAGCATTTAATGATATTCTAAAATCGATCTATCTTACTAACAGTGTCTCACAGCAGCCGCCGAGCGAACGCACAGAGTAAAGTTATAACATCATTTTCAACACACTCAAATAAACAGAGCTGTGTTACCTCATACTCATGACCTGAAAAGCAGAAGCAGCGCCGGCGACTGTGGCATAATAATAGTTCCGCTGCTCGCGGCGTGTGTTGCGCAATCGCTCCAGCGGCCTCGTTCAGCTCCCACAACACTCGGTCCTGCTCTGCTTCATACTACAATACCATTAATAATTGCATCCATGACCATGATTTTGTTCCCGAGTCCTATCCCAATTCTTTTCCACCGGCCGTTGAGGTGAATACCACATGTCCCAAGATTCCATTGTTCACCTCTCCGTTGTTGTTTGAATTAAGAATTTCTTAAATTCTTGGGGGTTTTCTTATCTGTTGTGAATTTTAAAAATATTCTTCCTTTCAGTTTCCAGGTTTTTCATATTTATTTGTTTTAATGGATTATATGTTTAGGTCTTTGTCTGTTCTGTCTCTAAATGCCAAAGGGATAACGTGACATGGTTAAAAGGAAAGCAATTTTTTTATTTTGTAAGAGACGTGATGCAGATTTTATTTTTCTGCAAGAAACTCACTCTGAAGATGCAGATCTAAAATTTTGGAAGACACAATGAGGAAATATGATTTTTGCCAGTCATGGCAGTAGCCATTCTGCAGGGGTCATGACTCTCATACACAAATTTAAAGGGAATATTCTAAAAGTGGTGGAATCAAATGATGGCAGGTGGATCACAAAGGTTATTAAACAAGACAACACTTTTTCATTTTATGCAACATCTATGTGTTTAACTCTCACTCCTGTAATGAGATTCTTTTTTCTCACATTTCTGCTAAAGTCAAAGAACTACTTACTGAATATAAAGGTTCTTATGTTATTTTAGGAGGGGACTTTAATGAGTGCATGGATGATGCTTTAGCATTGCAATGTTGCACAACAAAATGACTTAATTCTCTCTTTGTGTTCTGATCTTTCTTTGACTGATGCATGGCGATTTTACCACTCAGATTCCCAGGATTACTAACAAAAATGTATCTCTTCATTCTAAAATAGATTTTTTTTTTTTTTTTTATCTCCTCTTCAATTCTCCATCTTACTCAAAACATTTCTCATGCCTTTGAGACTATCAGACCATAAGCAAATTTTCTTAAAACTCGGCGGCCTGCAGTCTAATTCTAAATTGCGGGGCTACTGGAAATGTAATATTACTTTATTAAAGGACAGCAAATTCAATAATAGTTTTATAAACCTCACAAAATATTTATGTACTGATGTACATAATGTTTACAAAGAAAAATGGGAATATTTCAAATATAAAATTAGACTAATTGCTATTACAAGATGTAAAGAATTGAAAGCCTGAACTCTATTTAGATTTAGCCAAGGGGGCGTTTATAAAATCTAGAGCCAAGTGGCTAAAAGAAGAAGAAGAAAATTTCTTTGTGCTTGAAAAAAGAAATGGAAAGAAAAAAGCTCTTACTGCCCTTAATATTGATGGAGTAATTTGTAAAGATCCTATTCAGATTTCTAAATTTGTTACAAAATTTTATAGTAACCCTTACTCTTCTAATTTCAATGCTAATATAAATTTATTGACAAAATACAGTGCTTTATCCCTGCTATTAATGATCATGATAAATCTTATTATGAATTGGATATTAATTGTGATGAAGTGTGGAAAGCACTTCATTCGATGAAAAAAGGGAAATCTCCGGGCATCGATGGCCTTACCATAGAATTTTACACTCACGCGGGGCACAAACTAACACGGGGTTAGTTGTAACACACAGTTTAAATACTTCCACACACGCTAGCATAAAGAAACTTAGTGTATTTACTAGTTGCCATATCGACAATGTATAGAGAAAAAATTGCGCCAAAATTCAAAAATCTTTGGAAGATATCACTGAACATTTATTTAACAATAGCAAAAGTAAATTTCTTACTTAAGCTATTTTTTCATCTATATTTTTTGTTTTTATTTAAAATTAGACAAATCTGATATTATTTTAATATCCAATCGTTTGGGTAGTTCTGTAATGCTTCACTAACTATCAGAAGACACTAACCAGGTTTAAAGTCCAGTGTCGCAGAGAGGGTTCGTTGTAACACTGCGTTACAATCTGCCCCGCTATTACAACTATACTATTCTATACAGTTACGATACAACTGGCATAATCAACTTTTATGAATTTCTGTTGATAAACTATGGAAAAAAAGGTGAATAAAGACTGAGAGGAAGAACCTGAACATCCAGAAAATATTATTTCAAGAAATGTTCAGCATTTGTACTGTCTCGTCTATTTGTCTGGTGTTCTGTGAGAGCTGTGAGTGGAGTTAGGAGTGTTTTCTTCAGCTCTGTGTTTTTCTGAATGTCTAATATATTTCTTCATCAGTTTGCCTGTATTGTTTTGACCAGTGCTGTATGTGTTTTGCAGTGTTCATTGTCAAACTACAAAATTATTTAAATTTTAATTTCTAAAAAAATGCTATTATTTTATATGAAAAAAATAATTATTGTCTTTTATTGACAAAATATTTTAGTTTGTCATGTATATTTTTTTTAATTAAGTCAGATACAATTTTTGGCTGTCATATGGTCATGATACAACATACCCCATCACATGTTACAATGTGCCCCACCTATGGGCATGTTGTCACATTTCCCTTCCCTTCTTTCGGGGTAAATAAAGAAAAAAGTATACACTGTATTAATGAAACAAAGCCACATATTGTACCAGACATGTGTGAAATGAATGTGGAACAAAAGAAATTCCCTGAACCCTAAGTAGATTTACACAACTGAGAAAGTCAAAAAGCGTTAGGTTGCGTACGGTCTCCCCTATTATTAAATGCCCTTTACTCAATATGTGTCAGAGATCGGCCAGGCTCCATCACCCAGTCACAGAGATCACTGTCACCAGAGAACTAATCAGCCGCACCTGATCGTCATCTCCTCATCATCACTGCAGCATATAAGCACACACTTCACCCTGGCACATTGTCTGGTCTCGTTCTTGAGTTGGACTCACTTACCTGCTCTACTTACCTCCATGTGTTGTTGCTCCATCGTCTCCCTGATCCTCTGTGTCTTCAGTGTCTTCATTCCCCCGGACTCTTTCTATGCTCCACTCACATCACCGAAGCGTGTGCTCGGCTGCTCACGTCCGCGACCTCCTCAAATCACCTGCAAAACAAAGAACTGTCAGTATTACCATTCATTATTGCATTGCTGCTTTGACTTGCTTTACCTGCCACGTCCAATAAACTCTCATATTCATTTCTACATCGTTGTGAGTCTGTGTTCTGTAACAATATGTATAAAGAATGCATCACTCAGAGAGATGAGAGTAACTATGAAACAAGGGATTATTTCCCTCATCCCTAAACCCAACAAGGATACTCTTTCTATTGACAATTGGTGCCTTATTACACTTCTTACTGTAGGTTATATTTATAGATTATATTGCTAATAGATTAAAATTGAATATGAATTCTATTAAATCTGAAACACAATCTGTTTTTTAAAGGCTGTCATATATCCAACAATATAAGATTGGTCCTGGATTTGTAAGCAGATTCCATGCACTCTCAAGGTCTTATTCTTTTTCTTGATTTTTACAAAGTCTTTGAAATGATTGAACAACATTTTCTTTTAAAATCGCTTAAGTTGTTTGGTTTTGGGGATTCTTTTATTTCCACTATTTCTATGTTTTATAAAGGAATCAACAGTTCTGTTGTTATTAATTTTGACACTTCTCATAGATTTGATGTACAGCGTGGTGTTAGGCAGGGCTGCTGTTTTTCTCCTTTTTTATTTTTATTAGTCACTGAGTTGTTATCTGTGAGCATTGTTCAGAATCAGAATTGAAAGGAATTTCTGCTTTCAGGAGGGAAATTAAAATTTCACAGTTGGCAGACGACAGCACGTTGTTCTTAAAAGATGAAAAATATGTGTCAAAGGCTTTAGATTTAATTAACCAGTTTTCTTGTGCTTCTGATTTAAAATTAAATATCTCAAAATGTGAGATCATGATTTGGTCCGATTTGAACTATGATTCAATAGAAAATATTCCTGTTAAGCCCACGGTGAAATACCTAGGTATTTATATTACTAAAAATCTTCTGGAAAGACAACACTTAAACTTTTCAGCTAGGATAATTAAATAAAAAAATATTCTTAATATCTGGCTACAGCGGGACCTGTCGTTATATGGCAGAGTCCTATCAAAGGCAGAAGGTCTTTCTCATTTTGTATATCCATCTTTATCTTTATTTGTTGAGAACAGAATTGCCAAAGAAGTCAATAATATTTTTTTAGATTTCATTTGGAAAAAGAAAAAAGATTTTTTAGATTTTTCTGACATGATAAACATCTTTAAAATAAATTGGCTTAAATGTCTTGCCAATCCAAGATCCATTTGGTATACTTTATCCCCAACCAAATATTTGAAAAAATTGGTAGCCTTTCCTTTATTTTAAACTGCAGCTATTTACCTTCTAAGCTACCTATTACCTTGTCCAAGTTTCATCAGCAGTGTCTCTTTGTTTGGAAGCTGTTATGTTCATAGTTTTTCACCTCATAAAACAGTGTTATGGAATAACAGTGATATAAATCTTTATTTTTCCCAGGTGGTTCCAAAATAATATTAAAGGTATCCTCTCCTTTGATGACTCGGGTAACCTTTTTACTTATGAGCAAATTATGACTTACCACAATTTCCCGATTCCTCCAAAAGAATTTAACACAGTGGTTGAAGCAATCTCACCTGGGTTAATTCATCTTGTTAAAAGCCACTCCCTATATAATCCAAGGAGAACAGTCACAATACAATCTACTTTGTTCTCGGATGGAATTGATCTTTTGGACAAGAAATGTACCAATAGACATGTACGCCATATTTTTCAATTCAAGAAAAAAATTCTCCAAGAGGAAAGGGCCTGGCTTTCACCTGGAAAATACTGTATGTCCAATAAAGCTAAATAAATACATTTCAAAATTTTACATAAAATATATCCTGTCAACACTAATATTTCTAAATATCTGGACATTGACAGCTCATGTTCTTTTTGTAAACCATCAGAAGAGACATTTGCACATCTGTTTTATGATTGCCTATATCCAAGCAATTTTGATCCGACCTTGGCTCCTACATATTCCATTCTGCCAATGTTACTCATTCTTTCAGTCTAAAAGACATTATTTTTTTATTATATTAATGATAAAAATAGACCCCTAGAGTACATTGTTGTCACGATTGAGTCACCTGCACCAGATCTCCTGAACCGCCAGAGGGAGCCGTCACCCGAATATTAGCTCTCATTGGACTACATTTCCCATGCACCCACATACCTGGGACTGATCACCCGCGCACCTGCAGCCAATCATCTCTCTCACTCTCACTATTTAAGCTGCTCTCACACTCACTCTCATTGCGAAGTCTTGATTAGCCATGGTTGTCATTTCTGAGCGTTATTCCCTGTTTGATTTATTGATACTGACTTGGACTGTTACCTGTTTTGTGATTCTTGCTGCCTGCCTCGAACTTTGCCTGTTTCTGTTCATGCTGTCTGTCGCCTGCCACGACCCTTTGCCTGTTACCTGGTTTATGTCTTTGTCTGAGCACTTCAATAAACTGCAAATGGATCAACACCGTTCTGACTCGTCACAATTGTTATTTCTTTATTTTATATGGCAAATTCTTTATTCATAAACAAAAGTTTGCAAATAATATTCCATCCTATCCCCATTTTAAAACTGAATTAATACCACTTCTTAAATCTCTTTGTTATATAAATAACAAAATCCCTAAGATTTATAAAATATTATGAAGAAATGTTTAAAGAAAATACATGTATTTAAAAGCTTTCCCTGTATATTAATGTTTGTATGTTATTGTATCAATAGTGGTAGTGTATGCATTCTTGTGTCTCTTTGTCTTGTCATCTTTTATTTTTATTTTTGTATATTCCTTGTTTTGTTTTTGTTTTTTATTATGTATTTGTATGTAATTCCTAGACAATGGTCTTATGTTATTGAGCATTAATTAAAAAAAAATAATAATAAAAAAAGGCAGCAGGAGCAGCAATCATGTCTGACTGCAGCAGGTTACTGTATGTGTTCGACGATACAAATGTTCAGTTCAGAGCATTAAACAGTACAATTGTTTGGTTAGGAGATCACAATTAAAAGGCCAATTTACATTTTAACAAATAAAATTGTGATGATAAAAAAACTAAATATTTCACGTATATTTTGCACCAAGATGAACAGTTCATTTGAGAAATGTCATTTGCCATGTCTGAAATTGCATACTGTATAGTAGCTACTACATTTACTTTTGCGAACGTTAAAGTATGTTCTATATCAGGGTGTCCAAACTCGGTCCTGCAGAGTTCAGGTTTAGAAGTGGTTTAGAAGTGTTTAATTGGGGCTGGAGCTGAACTCTGCAGGACAGAGGCCCTCCAGGAGCAGGACTGGACACCCCTGCTCTTTATAGTATGAATGTGTAGTATGAATGAAATTCGGACTACATCTGCCATGTTGTCATTGTCATGTGACCTCCTACGGCATCAGTTGCGTCGCTTTACCACCATCATGGGATAGTCAAGGCCCAATTCAGAGGCTGCATCATTCGTACATTAACAATTCATACATTATACATTAAGGTCGAAATGTCAGGTGTGCCCTTCTGTGCTGCGCGATTGTGCCATTGTGATTTAATGTGCTGAGGCGTGGGCATTATCAATAAGGCTTCGAGATAGGAAATTAAATTCTTCTGTCCAGCTGTTGTTAAATTTACATGTATATTTTGATTAGTTTTTTCCGGCGGAGCACCACCGAGTCTTCTATTCCCATTTCTACCAGTGATGCTTGATTCAACTTCCCGCTTCTACTACCTGCGCAGACATCAACAGCGCAACTGGGGCAGGAGATGGGTGTGAAACATGGGAGACTCCCAGGAAAAACAGGAGTGTTGACAGGTGTATGTGGAAGTCTTTCCTGTTGAGAAACCTGACACACGTATAAATTCTCTTCCACCTTCACATCCGTCACATTCATTTTAATTTATGTTTTGCCTTTGCAGTTTAAATAAACCATACATCTCATATATTTCAACAGCATCTTGATTTATTAATATTTATTATGCATTTCTCAAATAATCACACTTCAACAACATAAGAGCAGATCGCTTGAGCGCAGCTGAAGTGACGCTCGAGTGATCAAGAATATTCCAGTATACAAATGAGATTTCCTTCGATTCCTCCGTCCTCATTTTCTTTCCTTGCATCTTTCTCTCACATCCTGAGAGGGGCGGAGCTGAGGAGCGAGGGAAGGAAGTGAGGATGCACAAATAAGAAATGAGAAGCACTCTTATGTATTCTGACATACTCTTGGTGCACTGTTTCCACACACTACATAGTATGGAAGTATTCAATTTCCATTTTCCACCTTGAACCAAGAGTCGCGGGATCTTTGTAACACTCAAACGCAGGAATACCTGACTTTTCCATCGCGTGCAATCAGTGCTAACATCCAGGCTGCATCCTCGTCGCCAATGTTGTATATCTGTTCTTAGTGCACTCAGATGTCTCTCATACGCTCTACTGAATTAAATCAGTCACACACTTGACAGTTTTCTGGATGGCAACATTTACTTCCTTATGCGCACCTCATAAACTTAACATCCGGTCACATAATGCATAGTGCACTTAGATCTTAAAGATACAGACCATCATTCTAATATATGACAACAACCATGTAGTTAAACAAGCCAAAACGAATTTATTTGAAAGGTAACTGAAGGTAAACCTGCGTTGCTCTCATGGTGGTTATACCTCTCTCTTTCGGTGAAGTGGAGCAGTGCTATTGCTGAATGGCACGGATTGCACTACGGACTATTGTACCTTTTATGTTTTTTTTTTTTTAACTGTATTTTATTTTTTATAATGAACAAGCTGAGATGTCATGTTTAAAGTGCTTTGTTGTGTGTGCGTGAGGCGCGGGCGCGATCAAACAGCTGTTTTTGTAGGGGACTTGCCTTATCCTCATAGCAACGGTTCGTGGCCAGGTCAGATTACTTCAGAGTTTGTTGCCGTTTGTTGGAAAACTGTTCACTCCGCTCAGACATTCCACGACATTCCATGGAAGCTGCATAGGTATCCTTTTAATTATAATTTGACTAAAATTATAATTGTATTCATATCAGCAGGCACGTGCACAGGTAGGGCTCAACCTGTGCAGAGCACATGCCCTTTTTGTCCTTACACTCCGAAGTGCCCTTTTTTTTTGGAGGAGTTTTGTTTTATTTATTTATTTTCTTCAATAAATCAATGCTATTGGTCACCTTTACGTCTGTCTGTCTGATTTACAAATATATTTAGCCAATTAAAGGTATTAAAAAGAGCTTGTGACAAAATCTTTTTGGATCCGCTCAAACTGTCAGTCAAACCTCTTAACTCCGCCCCCTCAGTGCAGCGAACTGAAGTTCCACAGCAGAGCAGCTGAACGTCTTGCAACGGCAAATAAATATCTTGTTGTTTGAATAAGTACAACGTTGTCTTTACGGAAGAAACACTAGTATGTCTATTAAAGGCTCATATTTTATGCATTTGAGGCCTGAGACCGGACCGGCGGCGGAGAGAGAGGGAGGGGGGCTAGCATTTGCCAGCTAAGTTAGTCATAGCCAATACCCTACAAATAGCCTTAAATAGCCTGTGCATCAGCGTCGCCAAGGAATTAAATACATTCTAATAATGTTCTAAATAAATAACGGTTGCCTCAAAAAACTCACCCTGGTGGCTAATATATAGAGCCCATAGAATACAGAGATATCCCCAGCCAACACAAACAAATTCAGGAATAGTGATTCAAGGTTTCTCTGAAGAATAAAGCTACGTTTTTCAATTGCGGTTTTGCACCCACACAGAAGACCGCTTGCACTACTTGAATTAGGTCTTTCGACACGTAAATGTTGAAATGTTCTAAAAACTTGGAAATGTCCAGTTTGCTTAACGTTGCTGAAACGTTATCTTAAGGTTAGCATAACGTTCCTGCAACGTTCTTTCCATCTAAATTTTACCATCAATACAATGTTCCGAGAACGTTGATTTGTAACGTTCAAAGAATGTTAAAATATCCAGGTTTTTTAATGTTAGCAAAACGTTCCTGCAATGTAATTTCCACCTACATTTCATTAACAACAAAACAGTCAAAGAACGTTGATTTGTAATGTTCTAAGAACGTTAAAATGTCCACTTTCTTTAATGTTAAAATGTTATGTTAAGGTTAGAATAATGTCCCTGAACCATTCTTTCAACGTTATTTTTTTGATTAACACAAGGTACAAACATTTCAAGAACACAACGTGAATTACAAAAGGTAATTATATAACTGCACACTTAAAAAAAAACTCATTCATATATAAATTAAGCTTAATCAGTAAGAATGTGTGTGTGTGTGTGTGTGTGTGTGTGTGGTGGGGTGGGGTCTGCCAAACTAGCAGGTCCAGTCTCTTCATGCTCCGTCTGTAAAGTGAACAGATTGACTGATGTTACTAATGGTTATTTATTATTTCATAAGCATTTAGTAATAACATTCATTCATTTACTTTATTTATAGAGCACGTTACAACTGCACCTGCAGACCAAAGTGCTGTACAATCAAGAAACACTTCATTAAAACAACACACATCCTACTAAACAACAAAGAATAGCCCGCCCTCTCAAAGGCTAAAGAGAGTGTGGCTACTCCATAAAAGTTAACCCTTAAGTTATTCAGGGTACTTAAGTACTATAAATATTAAACTACACAAGATTCAAAGGTAGCTTCCAAATGTTATACAATGTAAAATTTCATAACAGATTGTAAAGGATTACACTTGAGGTAAAGTGAGGTAATATGCATATGTACATATACAAATAAAAAAAAAACGTAACAATACTTTGTTGATTAAACTGCCAGTAGGGGGTGGTAATGAGTGAATCAGTAGGTTCGACTTAAAGCAGTGCTGTGCAATACAATTGGTGATTAAAAGATTAATATGAAGCAGAAGTACAGAATGACACATTTTATTATTGGCTGTTTCAACACAATTTTTTTTTACCAACTTAAGGCTGATTTATACTTCTGCATCAAGTGTACGCCGTAGCTACAGCGTAGGCTGTGTGTACCACACATAGCCTACGACGTAGCCTGATGTGCACCTCTTCAAAAATGTAACAACGTGTCAATTCTACGCAGACCGCAAGCGCTGTGATTAGTCTGCTAGAACCCCTCCCTCAGGTTAAAAAACTGGCACGGAGTATTCGGAGAAGAGCGAGCATTTTCAACTTCCATGGGAATGAAAAAAAAAGCTCTGATTCAGAGGACACATGCAGTCAAACTGCAACAAAAGTCATTACATATTTGCCGCTTCTCTGCTGCTTCTGTTTGTAAGTGTCTCTGACAACGTACATGACGAGCTGCTTCTTCTTCGGCTTTTGCCTTGATACTCAACATGACCACGGACGCTGCCCACTAATGGTCTGCATGCACGTCGACGCGGACAACGATGCAGAAGTATAGATCAGCCTTAAGAAGAACAGCACTTTTACAGTTTCATCCCACTGCCTAATGTGAGCTTAAGTATTGGGACAGTTTAACTTAAAGTAAATGTAAAAGAGCAAAAGCTAATATTTAGTTGTAAATCCCTTGCAAGCAAACACAGGAGTGAGTCTGTGACCCAGAGACATCACCAGACTCTTGTACAGGAAAAACGTTAATGCCCTGTATACATGATAAAATCCAAGGTAACTCGTCCATGGACAGCAATATAATCAACACTTTCAAGGTCCAGAAAGGTACTAAAGACGTTGTTAAAACAGTCGATGTGACTGCAGTGGTTCAACCTTAATGTTATGAAGTGACGAGAATACGTTTTGTACGCAAAAACAAAACACAAAATGACTATAATGACTTCCCTGTCATTATCCTTACACAGTAAGCACAGTGAAGGCTTCCATGTTTACGTCCGTATTGGCCGACGCTGATCATGTGATCAGCACGACGCGTGCGTGTGATGCTGATGCAGGAGCCGGCCAATAATGAGTCGGCGTTCTGACGTAGAACCTGGAAGCGCTGGACGTAAACAACGTATGAGAATGACACAGAAGAGAAGATATTGTTGAATAAAGTCGTTAATTTTGTTTTGTTTTTATGCACAAAAAGTATTCTCGTCTCTTCATAAAATTAAGGTTGAACCACTGCAGTCACGTCGACTGTTTTAACATGTCTTTAGTACCTTTCTGGACCTTGAAAGTGTTGATTATATTGCTGTCTCAGATTTCGTCAAAAATATCTTGATTTGTGTTCTGAAGATGAAAGAAGGTCTTACGGGTGTGGAACGACATGAGGGTGAGGAATTAATGACAGAAATTTCATTTTTGGGTGAACTAACTGTTTAAGATTTTTCAGATTCTGCAATGTGATGTAAACTTTTGAGCACAACTGTATGTGTGTGTGATACAGTCAGTACAGCAGGCTAACATCAGTGAGATATCAATAGGGGTCTATCATCCTCTACCATGTCCTTTCTCATCCGGTGGAAACTGCCACTTGTGGTTCAAAGGGTTCCCATCGCCGCAGTTCTTCAGATGAGTGGTTGGAGCTGGGAATGGAGGATCCTGTGACCAAACAAATAAATAAAAACATTTTCTTTAAATACATTACAGTTCTCATTGTTTAAGCACAGGTTAGAATGATGCAACATGACATGTCATAGTACAATGTAATGATAATACAAAACAATTTTGTTAGTTAGACAGCAATAATAATGGAAAAAATCAAAACAAGTAAAAGTGCTTTCTTGTCGTTTCAGTAGCTGAATAAAATACAAGGTAACTTGTGTAACTGAATGGTATTCAAACAAAAGATTTTCAATGTGCAAGTTACCTGACTGATGACTGTGTTCTTTCAAGAGCAACAGTATTAGAGAAGAATAGCAGCATTTACCACCTGGCCTAAAAACAGTCATATATATATATAGCGAGATATAAATTACATTATAATATGACAAAGTAAATTGTAGATTTCTACACTTAAACAAGAACAACAGGAGTGAAATTTACACTTTAACAAATATGATATATTTTATTGTAAGTATGTTGGTAAAACACCTTTTCTGTCCTTGTCTGCCTCACAAGAATCAAGTCAGCTGCAGCTCTTCCTTCAGTGCTGTATTTGAAGCATCTGTGGACAGTTGAGAAGAAAGTGTTTGCTGATTTGTCAAAGAGAGAAATAAGATAGCAACTCAAGCACACTAGCTAGACTAGCATTAATTAATAAACGTTAATATTTTACTAATAGCTAACTTCTTATAAATGTGTGTGGCAGTTGCTAAGTACCAGTTAGCACAACATACACACACTCAATTTATATCAACAACGCGTAATCTTATGTTTTGGTAACAACTCTATTTAAAATTGTTTTATGAATTTGCACTTATCGCTTCGTCTGATATAAACCTCTGAAAATACAGGACGCTGTCAGCGCACGCAATAACTGAAAGACAGCGGTCTAGAAAATGCGGTTCACAAAAAAATGATTTAACACTGAAAAACTTTTGATGTTGTGTTATATAAACATGTTATTTACAATTATTTTGTGAATTCACACTTACCTTCTTATGATGTAAATCTCTCTATGATGAAAATACCGGACCCTGTCAGCGCGCGCAAGATTTGAATAGAGCAGGAGCGTATGGAAGGCCAAAAGGGCCAAAAACACGTGAATTTTAACACGTTAAATACGTGTGGAATACGCGTGAAAAATCAACGCGTTAAATACGTGTATTTGACATGTATTTCACGCGTAAAATATGTGTTAAATACGCGTGAAATACGCGTTAAAAATCTGTTTGAACGGGTCAGTGTCATTGGCTGCTGAAAACTTGGGTCAAACCATTTCTGTGAGCTTAAGGGGGTGTACCATTCATTTACTAGGATGCCACCATTTAACATGCTAGATCAGCTTATTCAACCCTTTTATTTATTTTTTTATATAACCTATAGAAATAATATATTTAAATTGCCGTTTCATGAAAAAACTAGATTTAATTTTTCCACTTATGCCATTTATTTCTTTCTTTATTTATTTATTTTTAACAACGCCCTTACCCTTACTGACAATAAAATGCGGCATTGTAAGCTCACTGAATGTGAGTATGCTCTCTCTCAGCCATATGACCTGCAAAGTTTTTTCTCTGGTGTGTGTTGGGGTGGGACACTAGCTGAAGAAGATTGGGGTGTGACTAGAGATGATAGACCTGTAAAGTTTTGTTCTAAAGAAATAGTGCAGGTTAGTCGTACACAAATAAAAATTTAAACTGATAATAATGTACGATACTCTGTGTGTGTTTGTGTCAGAACATGGGAGCGGAGCGCAAGATCAAACCCTTGTGACATACTGGATCGAAAATATGTGAAATTATTTCTAGTCGACTAGTAGTAGTTCATTTAAGCCAATAGTTGACTAATCACATTTATATTAATTTAATTTCTTAAATACTGGAGAGAATAAACCATACTAATGAGCGTTTACGTAATATCTATATAGCAAGCGCACGCATAAAGCTTGCCATAAAGAACCGGCAAAAGTTATGATTATGAATGTGACAAAAAACAGCGAGGAGACATTTTTTATTGTTTAATAATAAACAAATGTTTTCTGAATCAGTGTCGGCTGCAAAGATGTTGCCATTACTGACTCCGCAGAGATGCACATTTCATTCGGATTAGGCCTACATAATCAGAGAGTAGCTTTTCGTTTTGAATTATTTCGTTTAAAAGTAGACATTTCACGCTTTCTATAGATATATTTCTCATGTCTGTGAGGCAAGCAGCCTGAGTTTCGGTTCATTTAGCCTACAAGACTCGCTCCAGTTCACGCGCCAGTGATCGCGCCCGCGCCTCCATGTCAGGATTATATTGTCAGCTATACTTGCTTCTTATTTATTAAATACAGGCAATTGGTTGATGAAACATTGATTAAAATTAAGATACAATTTTTACAGAACGAAATTCACTTTAAAGAAAGGATTTCTACAAAACAAAACTTAATGAAGTGGTCAAAATCATGTCTGACCCACTCCATGTCTCCAGATATATTGCGCATCAATAAAAAAACTCTTATAACTTAAAATACTCCGTCATACAGATACGAGTAATACATCATAAAACTGTATATAAAAAAGGCCTAAATATCTACTATTTGTGTATGCCTATACTCACAATAACAACAAAATGTCGTGCTTTTGTAAAATAAAGCAATCAAGGATGCGCTTTCTGACGTCTGTCTCCATGTGAACTTGAGCGCGCCACTATAGGCCTAAATGAACCGAAACTGAGCGTATATTTGCCCCACAAACTTAAGAAATATATATATCTATTGAAAGCTCTAAATTTCTAATCTTAAATTAGAAAACAGTTGCATTTCTCTCCAAAGGCGTGTCCTGCGGACATGAGAGCTTCGTCAACTCAAAATTATGCAGAAAATAAGAGTATGCATGTGCATGAATTAATAACGATCTATTTGCTGAAAATGTGACTTTCGTAGAGCAGTATATATCACGACCTCATGTCCGCTTTTAAGCATTCTCCGTGACGACATGAATGGCTGTGTGCATTGCCCTTTTGCCAAGTTAAAAAAAAAGGCTGATACAGTAAAAAGTGCTCAAAATGTGTTATAATGTTATTTTTTATTTTCATCTATTTGATTATGAAAAGTGAACTGCATGACTAAGACCAAAATATCATAAGATGCGCAATATATCTGGAGACATGGAGTGGGTCAGACATGATTTTGACCACTTCATTAAGTTTTGTTTTGTAGAAATCCTTTCTTTAAAGTGCATTTCGTTTTGTAAAAATTGTATCTTAATTTTAATCAATGTTTCATCAACCAATTGCCTGTATTTAATAAATAAGAAGCAAGTATATCTGACAAAATACAGGTGCTGGTCATATAATTAGAATATCGTGAAAAAGTTCATTTTTTTATTGTAAATTATTTTAAAAAATGAAGTTTTTTTTTTTTAAATTTGTTGATTAGAGCGTACAGCTAATGAAAGTCCAAAATCCAGTATCTCAAAATATTAGAATATTTACATTTGAGTTTCATTAAATGACCATCCCTACAGTATAAATTCCGGGTATCTTTTGTTCTTTGAAACCACACTAATGGGGAAGACTGCTGACTTGGCAATGGTCCAGGAGACAATCATTGACACCCTCCACAAAGAGAGTAAGTCACAGAAGGTCATTACTGAATGGGGTGGCTGTTTACAGAGTGTATATCAAAGCATATTAAATGCAAAGTTGACTGGAAGGAAGAAATTGGGTAGGCAAAGGTGCACAAGCAACAGGGATGACCGCAAGCTTGAGAATACTGTCAAGTAAAGCCGATTCAAACACTTGGGAGAGCTTCACAATGAGTAGAATGAAGCCGGAGTCAGCACATCAAGAGTCACCACACTCAGACATCTTCAGGAAAAGGACTACCAAGCCACTTCTGAACCAGAGACAATGTCAGAAGCATCTTACCTGGGCTAAGGAGAAAAAGAACTGGACAGTGAACAGTGGTCGAAAATCCTCTTTTCAGATAAAAGTAAATTTTGCATTTTATGTTGAAATCATGGTCCCAGAGTCTGAAGGAAGACTGGAGAGGCACAGAATCCAAGCTGCTTGAAGTCTAGTGTGAAGTTTCTGAAGTCAATAATGATTTAGGGGGGCCGTGGCGTCTGCTGGTGTTGGTCCATTGTGTTTTATCAAGTGCAAAGTCAATGCAGCCATCTTCCAGGAGATTTTGGAGCACTTTATGCTTCCATCTGCTGACAAGCTTTATGGAGATGCTGATTTCCTTTTCCAGCAGGACTTTAGCATCTGCCCACAGTGCAAAAACCCCTTCCAAGTGGTTTGCTGAGCATGATATTACTGTGCTTTATTGGCCAGCCAACATGCCTGACCTGAATCTATGGGATATTTTCAAGAGAAAGATGAGAAACAGTCGATCCAACAATATACAGATGATCTGAAGGCTCAATAGTGCCTCAGCAGTGCCACAGGCTGATCACTTCCATGCCACACTTCACTGATGCAGTAATTTGTGCTAGGAGCAAGTCGTTTGCTGTAATATGTCCTGCCGATCAAGTATTGAGTGCACAAAAGAACATACTTTAAAGAACTTTAACTTTTCTGTTTTGCAAATCCATTTTTTGATTGATCTTAGGAAATATTCTAATATTTTGAAATACTGGATTTTGGACTTTCATGAGCTGTACGCTCTAATCATCAAAATTAAAAAAAAAAAAAACTTTTGAAATGTTTTACTTTACATGTGGGGAATCTAGAATATATGAAAGTTTCATTTTTAAAAATAATTTATAATAAAAAAATGAACTTTTTGATGATATTCTAATTATATGACCAGCACCTGTAATCCTGACATGGAGGCGCGGGCGCGATCACTGGCGCGTGAACTGGAGCGAGTCTTGTAGGCTAAATGAACCGAAACTCAGGCTGCTTGCCTCACAGACATGAGAAATGTATCTATAGAAAGCGTGAAAAGTCTACTTTTAAACGAAATAATTCAAAACGAAAAGAAATAGGCTACTCTCCTAATCCGAATGAAATGTGCATCTCTACGGAGATGATGAGAGGCAGTAATGGCAACATCTTTGCAGCCGACACTGATTCAGAAAACATTAGTTTATTAATAAACAATTAAAATGTCTCCTCGCTGTTTTTTGTCACATTCATAATCATAACTTTTGCCGGTTCTTTATGGCAAGCTTTATGCGTGCGCTTGAGTGCTATATAGCCTGTATTACGTAAACGCTCATTAGTATGGTTTATTCTCTCCAGTATTTAAGAAATTAAATTAATATAAATGTGATTAGTCAACTATTGGCTTAAATGAACTACTACTAGTCGACTAGAAAAAACTTATTTCACATATTTTCGATCCAGTATGTCACAAGGGTTTGATCTTGCGCTCCGCTCCCATGTTCTGACACAAACACACACAGAGTATCGTACATTATTATCAGTTTAAATTTTTATTTGTGTACGACTAACCTGCACTATTTCTTTAGAACAAAACTTTACAGGTCTATCATCTCTAGTCACACCCCAATCTTCTTCAGCTAGTGTCCCACCCCAACACACACCAGAGAAAAAACTTTGGAGGTCATATGGCTGAGAGAGAGCATACTCACATTCAGTGAGCTTACAATGCCGCATTTTATTGTCAGTAAGGGTAAGGGCGTTGTAAAAAAAAAAAAAAAAAAAAAAAATAAGTGGAAAAATTAAATCTATTTTTTCATAAAACGGCAATTTAAATATAATATTACTATAGGTTATACAAAAAAAAGACAAAACAAAAGGGCTGAATAAGCTGATCTAGCATGTTAAATGGTGGAATCCTAGTAAATGAATGGTACACCCCCTTAAGCTCACAGAAATGGTTTGACCCAAGTTTTCAGCAGCCAATGACACTGACCCGTTCAAACAGATTTTTAACGCTTATTTCACGCATGAAATACACGTATTTAACGTGTTGTTGACGTGTTAAAATTCACGTGTTTTTGGCCCTTTTGGCCTTCAGTAGGAACGGGAACGAACGTCTAGTAACGCCAGGTTAAAAAATAAACAGTTTGGAAAAAGAAAAAAAAAGAAAAAAACATACAACATTGAAATTCTGATGTTATGTTCTGGCATATATGTTATTTAAAATAGTATTACGAATTCACGCTTACCATTTACGTGTTCTCAGCCTCAGAAAATAACGGACGCTCTCTGCTGCTGCGCGCGCAAGAGCTGCAGTGAGGGGAAAGAACAGACTCGAGAGTCAAGACAGTAAACGATTCCAAAAAGATTCGATTCAGTGGCGTCAGGAATTGAGTCTCGTGATTCAGCTCAAAATGCGAGGCCTGAAATGTCCGTGCGTGATATGAAAACATAAATACTAATAACATTATATGAACGTTCTGAGTATGTTGTTCTAAGAACGTTTTCTATCAACATTATGAGAACGTTCATCAAGTACAAATAACGTCCTAAAGATGTTCCAAGAACATGTTCCCAGAACGTTTTATTATAACATTATGAAAACATTCAGAAAATACTAATAACATTATAAGGACGTATAAGGAATGTGTAATTGTAATTCTGCTCAATTTTGTCTGAAATATTCTGAAATATTTCATTGTCATCTGCAGAACAAAACACTGCGCTGTCATTTAAACATTCATCAGACTTCATGCCAACAGTCAAAAGTCTGATTCACAAGACTGACTAAAATATAAGGAAAAGGAGCATCACTGAAGACTAACAAAAAACACCAAACACACAAACTTAATACCAAAGACAAGGTGATAAAACATTCAGCTCATTTATATTCTCTGCTGTTGTTCGTCAAGCTGTGAGATGATTGACAGCAGCGTATTCACTGTAATCCTGATTATTCCTGATACTGACACTGTCAGGACAGTCAGATTTCGTGTGGAAATTCACCACTGCGTAATTCAGATCCTCAGCAGATGTGATGCAGCACTGAGAGTCACCAGTGGCTTTCTGAACTGTAGCGTAAACGCAGTTAGAAGAATCAGAGGGGTTTGTGGGTAATTGTTTGTGAGTGTCTTTAATCTCCTCATAATCACAACCAGTGTGAGAAACCTGAGGAGAGACAGAAATTATTTACAGCTCCAAAGATCCTCAGGATGGAAGGCATTAGACATTAATATCATTTTATACAGTAACTGGACTCACCACTTCATGTTTTCTTGTTCCAGTATGAGATGACGAATCACTGCCTGCCAAAAACAAGCGTCCTAAATTAATTACATTATATCGCAATTCAACACTGATGTCTTGTGTACATTTTTTCACACAGTCATCAAATATCTGTATTTTGCTCATCTCGTTGCAGCCTACAGGTGATGACAGAAAGTGGGAAAACAGATCAAGAAATCTGTTTTAATCTCAGTATAAATGGTGAATTTCTGCATCTAAAGAAGTTAAGAATGAGTTTTACCTTGAGACTGACGCTTCTTACAGAAAAACAGTAATAAGAGTCCAGCTGTGATCAGAACCAGAAAAAACAAAACCAGAGGGATGATCATAGAGGAGCCTGAAAACACATGAGAAATAATGTTAGAATCTGATCACTATGAGCTAAATATCAGATCAGATCATTGACGTTTGGAATAGGATTGGCCAGACCATGATACTGGATTTCAGGGTTGCCAGGTCTGCATAACAAAACTAGCACAATGACCAGCCAAAACTAGTCCAAAAAGTAGCCCAAATGACCATATACCAAATATCAAAACTCATAATATGCCATTCCCATACCTAAAATACATATTTTACAGTCAGTGTTATGCAAATTGAAAACCACTATATCGTAGCGATTATAAACACAACTCAAAGGCTCCTACCAGTGTCCCTCCTTCACAAAACTTACCATCTAGCACAGTTTTATCATTGGTAGAATGTAGAATATTTCAATATAAGCTTTTCAACACAATTTATGCAATATGCCAAACTTTTAACAAAAATAAATAAATAATAATAATTGTGACTGAGGTTTTAAATTTTAGTACTGATTCAGGTGGATTCAAACCCCTGCAGACAGTCGGTTAGAACTGTCTAATGATTTCTAATTTGAAGAATTCACTCTAGACTCCAGAATCTCATTAAACTCATGAAAAGATTTCTCATTCTGCATGTCTGCTCAGCACAATGTCAGAGATATCTGAAGAGGTGTAACCAAGAGGTTTTGAGTTGAAAATCCCTTAAATTTCAGTCAAGACTGTTCCAACATGCCAGTTGAGAAGGCAGGCAGGCTTAAAGAGCTGTTGTCTCGCAAGTGGCAAGTCAGCCATACGAGGAACTTCTGGTTGTCCTTTCCATCTTCAACACTCCACACAATGTCGCTGGTGTCGCCAAACTGCTTCACGGCCTTGCAATACCCAGTAGGTTCTCTTTATCTCTGCGAACACTCGTTCTGACCCAGGGTAGTGCAGCTTCTCATCATAATCCTTGATAATGAGTTTGGTCACAGGATGTTGAGGAGCAAGGACGATGGGATGGATACAATCCAATTCTGTCTCACTGCAGCATCTTAAACGGCCACCTACACAAATGAGTCCAGTGGTAGGGTCAAACTCAGGAGAGAGAGAAGCCAGCCTGCTCACACCTGATACTGGTTACCTGGACTTCAGTTGGACCATCTCGGTAGGGAAGGATTCAATCTGCATGTGACAAAGCACTGTTTGTTCTACCTCTCTGTGTTTGTCAGTGCACGTAATGTTCACCACCCCATAAAGCTGCTGACTGCATCCCTTTATGAAATCGGCCAGTGTGTCATACTGCTGTGGATTTGGCAAAGGTATAACTGTAGTCAATCCACAAAATGCAAACTGCCTTAGTTCGCCACTCTTTTCTTCAGCAGGCAAGGAAGGTTGCTCGGGACAATTCACTGGCGGCAGTTTGAGAAATGAAGGACTTTGATTCCACTGGCTTCCTTAAACTAGGTCACACAAGCGTTTTATCTTGTGATGCTGTCCGCAGGATTGTCCCTGGATCGTATGTAACGCCAGGTAACAGATGCTGTGAGCTCTTGTATTTCAGCCACCTGAGTTCCCACAAACACCTTGTAACAACAAGAACTTGACAACAGCCAGGCAAGCACAGTCGTAGAATCTGACCAGAGTGTTAAGGAACAGATGGGGATGGTGAGTTCTGTGACAAGGACCTTGGAGGGCTGGGCACCACTCAGAGCTGCACATAGTTCAAGGCGAGGTATAGACTGTTGCTTTCGGGGTGTAACACATGATCTGGCCGCTCAAAATGCAACTTCAACTTGGCCTTCTGTGTTTTCTATTCGCAAATATGCCACAGATTCATAGGCCTGCTCAGATGCGTCACAGAATACGTGTATATCACATCTGTTATTTGGGAGATCCATGTATGGACTGGAATAGCATCTTGGCAGTGATATTTTTCCAGATCACCCAGTTCCTTCTCCCATGAACTCCATAAGCTGAGCAGATCTTCTGGGTTTATATCCCATAGGTGCTGCACCAGTGTTTTTGCTCTGATTCACTTCCCTGTGTAGCGCAAAGTGTCTGACTGACAATGCAAGAGCAGTCCAAGGGTAGATTCATTGGTATCTTGCAGTCTCTGACTAAGCCAGAGCTCACACCTGTTCGATCTTGTATCGGAGGGAAGGTGAGCAACCACTGTTGAGCAATTGCTGACTCACTGTCGCAATTCAAAGCCTCCCTCATTTAGGAGGGCACAGAGCTGATCAACAAGGTCTTTGGCGACATATGTGGATGTGAGACTGCGTAGACAATTGTCAACATAGAAGGACGTCTTTCTATCACCACCCCCATCTGATCTCCTGGTTGACTGTGGTCTAGCACATGCTTTTGCAGGGAGAATGTTGCACAACAGGGACTGCAGGGGAGTCCCAAAGGGAAGTATCTGCCACTGGTACACATCTGGTGCTTGATCTAAGGTTATATCTCTCCACAGGAACCGAAGTAAAGGTTTGTCATCAGGAAGTGGGACCTGGAAGAAGCAGCTCATTCAAGTTTTGGCCCTCATAATGGAATGAGAAGTTGTAAACAACACGATTCTTGCCATTATGCATGACCATATGGTGAGGGATGTACCATGATTTTTGTAATGTCTCAGCCTCGCATGGTTGCAGTTTCTCCACATAGCCAGCATTCTTAAGTCTCTCAATCTCAGTTTTGTAAGCACAGGCCTGATCAGGGTTCTTCATCAGCTTTCGCTCAATGCTTCTTAGCTGCAGCATAACAGCTTCTTTTGACATGTGCAGAGTTGGCATGTGTTGTATGCGAAGGAATGGCGTCGCATACAGAATGACACCATCCACGTTAACTCTCACAATTTTGTCTTGTAAAAGTCTGATGGCCTCTTGATAAAATTTTGACTGCATCATTACTTCCTCACTGTTGTATGGAATTACATCCATCTGCCATAGCTTTGCCACTTGGGCAAACAGATCAGCATTGGGGGAGATGGCAGTAAAGAGGCATTGGTGAGTGTTGAGCCTGTGCTTGATCTTGTGTAGGGCCTTGTAGCATCCGGCCTAGCCAAGTTTAAACTGCAGCAGGTCCACCTGGAGGGCCTAGGCGAACAGGCTCAACTGGGGTAACAAGGTGTGGACAATCTGAGCCAATTAGCAGTATAGGCTGAACTCTGTCTATTTGCTGCAAAATCCAGCCAACAACAGGGTGAGTTTGCTCAGCGAGACCAAGCCTTTTCAGCTGTAAAGGCACCTTGAATGGGTAATTTCTTGTGTCAGTTAGTGACAAGAGACACAGTGAATGAGACTGCCGCCCCATGAAGAACCTCTTGGTCCTGCCTCACCGTTCGCAGTATTAGGTCCTCAGGCTGCCCCTTCAGATTTAACTGCTGTGCTGCTGTATGGAGCAGTATGGTCCTCTCCACCCCATCGTCTAATACAGTATATGCCTCAATAGATTTGTCCCCATTGGTGATGACTTTGCTCACCTTTAGAAGAACCTTGTGGCTGTAGATAGAGCGATCTACATACAGGGTGTCCTTGGTGGTGTTAACCAGACAGGAGTTGTCTTTAGTGTCCGTTTCAGTTTTGCTATCTTCAGTCCGTCCATTTACATAATGCAGTATACAGAGGTGTTTCCTATAGCACGTCTTACAGGGGGCTTTCAGGTTGCATTTTGAGGCATGATGACTCTGTACTTACGGATCCAAGATTCCTTTTGTTCTTTAGTGAGCTCTTTGAAATTGGCACACCCATTTAAGAAGTGATTGGCATTGTCACAGTAGGGACAATATGCATGCAATCTCCCTTTGAATCTGGAAGATTTTGATGTTATCTCCTGAGCGGCTGCTTGGATTTCACTCCCAGTCATGGGTTTCTCTATGTCAAGCAAGATGCAAGCTGGTTTCCTAAAAGCCCTTGGGTTACGGCGGTCCTGCCTTTTCTTACTTCTGGGTTCTGGTGGGAGACCTGTCCTCTTGGAGCTATCATCTTATACTTGGAGCTCGTACTCCAACCAGTTAGAGAAATCGAGGAGAGTAGGTATAGTTACCCTCAGTGAGTGTATGTATCTCCTTAAGCTAGTTCTCAGCTCATGAGGGAGTCTTACTTTGAAGTTGTGACACATGTGACCCACAGTTTAATTGTAGATGATTTGTGAGGATCTGACACTTGAAACGTTCTGTGGCTTGGTCAGGGAGGAGGTTCTCTAATGCCGTGCACAACCTTGAAAACTCTCTTGGATCTGATGTCATCATGGAGGCTATAGATGGGGTACGATACCTTGACGTAGCTTGAGGCTGATCAAGCTTGGTGAAACAGTGCAGTCCCTCACCTTCTCTGTTATCTGCCTGATCTGCGCAGAGAGGTAATGATGGAAGTCTCTGCTTTGTGTGGTGGTGACTGGCTGACTACAACATGTTTCTGGCAAATAAAAATGAGGAGCTGGTACTGGAGACACTGATTTGCATGGGGTGGCCATGTTTGTGGCTAGGATCTCTCCTTTCATGACAGCATTCTCTGTTTTAAGGCCTTGTAATGCACTTTAAATTTAAAAGTTGTCAAATGCACCTGCAAAGCTCATGATTCTCCCTCGGCATCTCCTCCCAGGTAGAGTGTCGAGCCCGAGGATGCAGCTTGTCCTTTGTATCTTGCCATTTATCCTGTAGCACCAGATCACTGGAGGGTGAACACTGACTTATTGATGTGGAGACACTGGACTCACGGTTTGAAGACAAGTGGAGGATCTTCAGCATTAGCTTCATCATCACTGGAACATGCAGGTTGCTTGGATCTCCTCTCAGATCCAGGTCTTTGCACTTGGAAGTCTGCTAGATATGCAGATGGCTTTACAAGTCGTCTAGGGCAGATAACTGCAAGCTCTGACTCTCAATTCTCTGTAGTAATTCGAGCTCTGGCTCGAAGGACCACTTGTGACTGAGGTTTTAAATTTTAGTACTGATTCAGGTGGATTCATACCCCTGCAGACAGTCGGTCAGAATTGTATGATTTCTAATTTGAATCCAGGCAACAGAATCTCATTGAAGCGTTTTGCTGAAGGCAAAGTTGTGGTTCTGGAACAAAATACAAAATAATCTTACATGGAGTAATTATTTAAGTATAAATATTAGGTTTTGGATTACATGTACATTGGTTACATGTGTCTACCAAATTTCATACCTGCGCTTAATTGAAATTTTGTAGGTGGCGCTATGAAGCCATTTTGCCAGACCTAATTCTGAAACCCATATCAGATGTCAATTTTCACCACTTCTGACGCATGTGCAAAGTTTCATGAGTTTTCAAACATCTTTATGCCCTCAAAAATGTGATATATTTCGGAGAAGAAGAAGAATCGACTGAGCAATTACAACAGGGTCCTCACACTATCGGTGCTCGGGCCCTAATAAGGTAGTTTAACACCATGTCTGTGTAAATAATTACATTCTATGACTGCCCACAAAATGGCGCTATTAACACACTATACGACTGAGGCACATTTATATGATATGGTAAACAGGAAGTTATTACTCATGAAATAACTTGTTAAAACATTAATATTTGTCATGGTAAATAATTTACATTAATTGCATCTGCTATAATGACAATGAAAGCAAGCCAAACGGTGACAAATCAACTATATAATGCCGTAAACATAAATATACATATGGTGCTATGTGTCTCATTCGTGGCATAAGAACAATCGGCAGATTTAAATAAAGAATAACCAAATACACTTACTTTATAAGCACGCACGGCACAACTATATTACATTAATAACTTCAGAATGCTGCAGACAAACGTGAGATGAAGCAGATTACTCATGAAAAGAGTTCACGTTCTGCATGTCTGCTCAGTGCACCTGCTCCACTTCCTGACAGCACATGATGCAAGTGATTGTGACGTTGCAAATGTTGATTGATCACATGAAGAAAGTTCAAGAAGCCTTTTGAACAGTAATAATAAAAAAAAAAAAAAAAACGGTTTCTAGGTACATTGTACATTCATGCGAATGATTTAAATAACAATCTTGTTTTGCGCGTGCACATCAGTTTAACTGAATGTACCAGCCAGTTTGTCATAAATAGACTTTTTGAACCATATGTAACAGCAAGTATGTAAAAATGGCATATTCTTCACTTAAATCAACAAGTTTTCCACTATGGAATGCCAAATCTGTCGAAATAAGAAATAAGTAAATACATAAATAAATATAGAAATAAATGGAAAATAATAATAATAAAATACATAAATAAATATATAAAGTGTTTATATACTTTATACCTTTTTTCACTTTTATTTTTTCATTTATTTATACATTATTTATTTATATATGTCTACATTTATTTATTTGTTTATTTATATATTTCTTTGTCCTTATGGAAATGAGGGGGGCGTGTTTTACCTCAGACATAGCAATCGAGCTCAGAGCGGCAAGGGCGAACCTTTGAGGCCACAGTCTGATTAGTCAACCCTCCCCGTCCTCTTACATACATTTTCAGTAGGAGAGACACGGCAGACATGCCAAGCTGTTCACGAGAATCCTGCGCTTACAGCACAAGATTAAAAAATTAAGATTATACAATGAAACTTTTTGTATGGAAGAAAACAGGAAGAAATGCACTTTCGCTAAAGATTTATCAGTTATGCCACGCAGCGATTTTGACTTGCACATATCAGAGGATTATTATGAACCACGAAGGCAGCTGACATTAATGGAGGAATTTTGCAGCTTTACTCGCAAACTACAATTCCTGTTCATCAATAAGGTGAGAACCAGACCCGTTATAAACCCAAATACACTCTAATTTAGTACATGAATTGAAAAGTGTACTATCAAAGTAGTAATAAAGATGTTTGCCGTCGTAATGATGACAATAGCGCACACAAAAGTAGTAGCTGTTCCGTGCTCCAGCATGGTTAGTGCTCACACTGCATGCGAACCGCACTCAAGCCCAACCGAACGGTGCTCTTCCAAACGGGCCAGGGACGGCTAAACGAACCACGCTTGGGCACGAAACAGAGCGATCACACTTGTCAAACGAACCAGGCTTTGGGGGTCAAACGCGCTCGGGCACGGTTCAGAGCGCCTGTGTGAGTACACACTAAGTCATTCATTCCCTGTGTAACTTGCAAAGGCATGTCCACAAACCTCTTGCATTTAGTTTGGTCACACCACAAGTGTCACTGTGGCCTCAAAGCTTCACCCTTGCCACTCTGAGCTTGATTGCTATGTCTGAAGTAAAACACGCCCCCTTCATTACCATACGGACAAAGAAATGTATAAATAAATAGATGTGGAAATAAATGTATACATACAAACATATATTAATAAGTGTGGATATAAATAAAAGTGGAAATAAATAAATACATCTATAAATAAATGTAACGCCACGCCAGCAGAGGGAGCCCTCTCCCGAGTACTGACTGTATGCCGCTCCCTCTGCTTCACCTGTTTGGTGGACATTTAAGCATGGCCTTGCTCCTAGTACTTTGCGAAGTATTGCCAGCCTGTCTGCCTTACCGAGCGTTTACCCATTGCTATTATTTGCCTTATTGTGTATGATCATTGCCTGTTTCACCTGTTTACTGCCTTTTGGATTGCCCACTGTTCTGTTGCCTGGTTTGGACTGCCTTATTGTGTTTGTACCTCTGCCTGCCTCACGTTTACGATTATTTGCCTGCTGTTTTGGATTTGTTTGCTGTGGATACATTAAACACTGCACATGGATTCTAATGCCGCCTCAGCGTCCTTACATAATACTTCGCCACCAAAGAATCCAGCAGATGTTACGAATCTATAGGCCGCGTTCGCTTATCAGAGCGACGTTCTCAAGGAGTACCGTGATCAACTGGCTAAAGCTCAAGCGGCTAATGACTACCTCACTCAGTATTTGCGATCGCTACCACCGCCTATGCCCAGAAAGGTAAGCTTTGCATTACCTGACAAGTTTAATGGTTCTGCTGAGCAATGCAAAGGTTTCATCCGCCAAGTAGAAATCTTTTTCATGCATCAGGGATGTGACTTTGATTCTGACGAGAAGAAGTGTGCATTCCTCATGTCATTGCTAACGGGCAAAGCGATCGAGTGGGCCGCTGCAGTTTGGGAAGCTGATCGCTTGTTCCAAACATCCTACCCGTACTTCATAAAACAACTTAGAGATGTGTTTGAATACCCAGCAGGGGGCAAGGATGTTTCCACTCGTTTAATGCAACTAACTCAAGGCCGCAAATCCGCCGCTGAATATGCTATTGAGTTCAGAACGCTTGCTGCTCAGAGTGGTTGGAACGATGTGTCACTCAAGGCCCTGTTTCGTCGCAGTTTGAATATGGAGTTACAGGCAGAGCTTGCATGTAAGGGTGAGGAGCACTCCTTTTCTGAGTATGTCACATTAGCCATCAAGATTGACAATCTCATGCGTACTCATCGCCCTCAAAGCAAGTCAACAAAGCCCATGCATACCTCGCAAACTACACAGATTTCCGACTCAAGCCACGCCAATGATCATGCCAGTCCTGAGCCCATGCAGCTAGGGGTCACGAGATTATCTACTGATGAGAGATCAAGACGATTGATTCAGAATCTATGTTTCTACTGCAGTAATGCAGGCCACCGCAATGCAGTCTGTCCTCTCAAAGCCCGGAGAAACTATGCTGACAACAGCCAAGTAAGTGTGGACAATATTTCCGTTACCAACGCTAAATCTCTCACTACTACTGTCACGATTACTGCTGAAAATGGCTCCTTTGAATTCACAGCGCTGATTGACTCTGGCTCAGCATTAAACCTAATTCATCAGGACCTCATTACAACATTCAACATTCCCGTCTAACACTGTGAACCTCCACTCAAGGTAAACACCGTTAACAACAAACCCATCGGAGATGGCATCACTCAACTAACTCTGCCCATGAAAATGCAAGTAGGACTATTTCACCAAGAAACCATCACCTTCTACGTCCTTGATTCTCCGTGCCATGAAATCATCCTTGGATATCCATGGCTATCTGTTCACGACCCAGTCATCTCTTGGCAACATGGTGAGATCATACATTGGTCACAATTCTGTTTTTCTAATTGCCTGAGTAACACCATTACCAAGTCTTGTTTTACCACCAGCATAGAGAGTCCAGAATGTAAGCCGGTCACCATACCATCATGCTACCAAGAACTTCAGGAAGTCTTCAGCAAAACCAGAGCCACTCAACTGCCACCTCATCGTCCATGGGACTGTGCCATAGATCTCCTACCAAATGCCATACCACCGAAAAGTAAAGTATATCCTCTGTCACATCCAGAAAGTCAAGCTATGGAAGAATACATCGAGGAAGCTCTCAATTCTGGCTTCATTTGTCCATCCACTTCCCCAGCAGCTGCAGGCTTCTTTTTTGTCGAAAAGAAGGATGGAGGACTTCGTCCATGCATTGATTATCGAGGTTTGAACAATATCACAGTTAAGTTTCGCTATCCTCTACCACTAGTTCCTGCAGCACTTGAACAACTCAGAGAAGCTAAAATATACACCAAGCTAGATCTTAGAAGTGCTTATAACCTCATTAGAATCAAGGAAGGTGACGAGTGGAAGACTGCATTTTTGACCACTAGGGGGCACTATGAATACCAGGTCATGCCGTATGGGCTAGCCAATGCACCTGCGGTCTTCCAGTCCTTCATTAACGAGATCTTCAAGGACATTCTGAACCAATATGTTGTGGCCTACATAGATGACATCTTAATTTATTCAAAATCTGAGGAGGAACACAAGGGTCATGTCAGAACTGTACTCACCAGGCTGTTAGAGAATCAACTCTATGTCAAGACAGAAAAATGTGAGTTCCATGTCCAACGAACATCTTTCCTTGGGTACAACGTCAGTCATCAAGGTGTGGAAATGGACAACTCCAAGATCACGGCAGTCACTGAATGGCCCCAACCCACTACAGTCAAGGAGCTTCAGCGCTTTCTGGGGTTTGCCAATTTCTACCAACGCTTTATACGCAACTACAGCATCACAGCAGCACCACTAACAACCCTACTGAAAGGTAAACCGTCAAAGTTGAAATGGACAGATCACGCTACACAAGCATTTGCCAACCTCAAGCACAGCTTTACGACTGCACCAATCCTAAAGCATCCCGATCCCAATTTACCATTCGTCCTGGAAGTCGACGCATCCGACTGTGGAATAGGTGCAGTGCTCTCCCAATGCCACGGACAACCAGGCAAGCTTTTCCCCTGTGCTTACTTTTCTAGAAAACTCACGGACGCTGAGCGAAACTACGATGTTGGCAACAAGGAGCTTCTAGCTATGAAGGCAGCCATCGAAGAATGGAGACATTGGTTGGAAGGCTCCACTCACCCCTTCCAGGTAATCGCAGATCACAAGAACCTTGAGTACATAAAAAGTGCAAAAAGATTAAATCCTCGCCAGGCTCGTTGGTCCTTGTTCTTTACCAGATTCCAGTTCACCGTGACCTACCGTCCTGGTAGTAAGAACAGCAAAGCTGACGCTCTCTCCAGGAGACATGATCATCCACAGGCAGAGAACCAACCTGAATCCATCTTGCCGCCATCCATCATCATCGCACCAATCACTTGGGATCTGATGGATGAAATCCAAAGAGAACAGAGCAATGAACCCACACCACAAGGCTGTCCTGCTAACAAACATTATGTTCCTTCCAGGCCTCGACTCCGAGTCATGCAATGGGTCCACACGTCACTTTGCTCTGGGCATCCAGGTATCTCACGAACACTACACCTCACGCAAAGTTCCTTCTGGTGGCCATCTATGGTTAAGGATATAACAAATTACGTCAAGTCATGTTCAGTGTGTGCCCAGTCTAAAACTCCCAAAGAACTTCCATCTGGTCTATTACAACCATTGCCCATCCCTCAAAGACCTTGGTCACACCTTTCAGTAGACTTTGTCACCGACTTGCCCCTATCTAATGGGTTTACCACGATCCTTGTAATCATTGACCGCTTCTCTAAAGCTTGCAGACTCATTCCTTTAAAGGGTCTTCCCACAGCTATGGAAACTGCTCAAGCGATGTTCCACCACGTCTTCAGGGTTTACGGTATCCCCGAGGATATTGTTTCTGACCGAGGAACCCAGTTCACGTCTCAGGTATGGAAAGCATTCTGCAAACAACTTGATATTAATGTCAGTCTAACTTCAGGCTACCATCCGGAATCCAACGGACAAGTGGAGAGGCTGAACCAAGAGATCGGCAGATACCTCAGATCATACTGTGGGCGTGAACAGCATCGGTGGTCAGAGTTTCTACCATGGGCAGAGTATGCACAGAACTCATTGAGGCACTCATCCACTGGTCTTACACCATTCCAGTGTGTCCTAGGATACCAACCCCCTATGTTCCCGTGGTCTGGAGAACCGTCCCTTGTACCTGCAGTCGATGACTGGATTCGCCGTAGCGAGAGGGTGTGGGACAGCGCTCACGTACGTCTACAAAGAGCTGTCAGGAATCAGGAGATTCAAGCCAACCGACGACGTCGCCCACATCCTCCCTACCAACCTGGACAAAGGGTCTGGCTCTCTACACGGGACCTCAAGCTACGGCTGCCCAGCAGGAAGCTCAGCCCAAGGTACGTAGGCCCATTCAAGATCTTGAGACAGATTAATGCGGTCACTTATGAGTTAGAGCTTCCTGTTAATTATCGCATCTCTCCCTCCTTCCATGTTTCCCTCCTGAAACCGGTCCACCCGGATGCTGACCCCAACGTCGAGAACCGAGAGCCACCTCCACCGCTGGACATTGATGGAACCCCGGCATATGCGGTAAAGGAGTTGTTGGACTCCAGACGGAGAGGGGGTCAGCTCCAATACTTGGTGGACTGGGAGGGATACGGACCTGAAGAGAGATCCTGGGTAGCCGCTCACGACATTCTGGATCCATCACTAATTGAGGAATTTCATCGAGCCAGACCCGATCGTCCAGCACCGCGACCACGGGGACGTCCACGTAGAGCGCCAGGAGTCGCTCCTGGGGGGGGGGGGGATTCTGTAACGCCACCGCCAGCAGAGGGAGCCCTCTCCCGAGTACTGACTGTATGCCGCTCCCTCTGCTTCACTGGTTACTTCCTGTTTGGTGGACATTTAAGCATGGCCTTGCTCCTAGTACTTTGCGAAGTATTGCCAGCCTGTCTGCCTTACCGAGCGTTTACCCATTGCTATTATTTGCCTTATTGTGTATGATCATTGCCTGTTTCACCTGTTTACTGCCTTTTGGATTGCCCACTGTTCTGTTGCCTGGTTTGGACTGCCTTATTGTGTTTGTACCTCTGCCTGCCTCACGTTTACGATTATTTGCCTGCTGTTTTAGATTTGTTTGCTGTGGATACATTAAACACTGCACATGGATTCTAATGCCGCCTCAGTGTCCTTACAATAAATAAATGACAAAAAAATAAATCAATGTGGGAAAATAAAATTAAACATAAATAAGGAAATACACACTTATTTTTTATTATTATTATTTTTTACATTTCTTTTGTTTGTTTATTTATTTATTTATTTATTTTACATTTCTTTTTACATTTCTTTATGTATTTCTTTATTTCTTATTTCGGCAGCTTTGGCATTCCACAGCAAACCACCAAAATGCAGATTCAACTCAATATGCAAGAATGATTAGGTTATAATTGCTATTTATTTTCACATATTAACTACTTAAAATGTATTAAATGTAATATTTATTTTAGAGTGGAAAATATAATTTATTTTTATGTTTAGTAATATATTTCAGCCGCTAGGGGGGTCAGGCCTCCTCACAAGCTACACCCATTGATCATGTTTGTATTTCAGCTCAAGATCACCTGCTGATGTGTTTGGAGACGCCGGTGATGTAGAAGTTCTGGAAACGCCTGTGCTTGGTGAAGTTTTGACTGATGAAAAAGAAGAAGCGGATGATGGTGGTGGTGATGATGATGATGATGTTTCTGAGAATTTTGTATATAAAAATGAAAAAAAATTATTTCTAAATTATGCTTTTTTTTACACACAGAACCTGACGCCACATTTCTCATGATACAGATACTTGGGTAACACTTTACAATGAGGTTAGTTAACATTAGCTAACCATGAACAACACCTCTGTTCAGCATTAGTTCATCTTTGTTAACGTTAACTCACACATATATTAATGCATCTATTCATGCTAACAGTGCAATTAGTTAACATTAGTTAATTCATTAGATAACATGAACTAATCATGAATAATGCCTGTAAATAGCCTTAATGTTTGAAGGTTAATGTACTGTACATATTTACATTAGTGTTATCATTGATTTTTTGTTGAAATCTCAACATTGTTTAAACATTAACTGGGGGTGCAAAAGTGATGTTGAAAAAATATCACTTTATAATGTTAAATCAATAATATTACCATTGATTTGAGGTTGAAATCTCAACATTGCTTCAACATTAACTGAGGGTGCAAGAGTGATACTAAAGCAACATCACTTCGTAACGTTAATTCAATCAACACAGTCGACACATCAACACTGACTCAACATTGTTTTAAGGATTACATGCTATCTGGGAATGATGATGGTGGTGATGATGATGATGTTTCTGAGAATTTTGTATGTAAAAATGAAAAAAAGAAAAAAATTCTAAATGATGTTTTTTTTTTTTTTTTTTTTTTTTTTTTTTTACACACAGACACCACTTTTTTGACACCACTTTTCTCATGATACAGATACTTGTTACTGATGGCAATCACTACCCAGAATTCATGTTTGCTGATGCACAGACACTTAGAAAGCAGAATTACAAGCTGTTTGTTTGAACTGAAGCCTGTGATTTCACACTGAATAATACAGTG
This sequence comes from Ctenopharyngodon idella, assembly GCF_019924925.1. Taxonomy (NCBI): domain Eukaryota; kingdom Metazoa; phylum Chordata; class Actinopteri; order Cypriniformes; family Xenocyprididae; genus Ctenopharyngodon; species Ctenopharyngodon idella. The sequence continues at coordinate 938,223 of NC_067227.1, forward strand.
CATTGCAGGGTCACTGGATGAGCACCATTAACTGCAGTTAACTACAGTACAAGTGTGGTAAAAGGACTCACAGCAGCACTAAAACCTGCACTTCTACTCCATCCAAATGACCACACTAATGCTGCAACACCAGACACTGCAGTGATCCGAGATTAACAGACACAGAGAGAACTAAACACTAAACGCTTTCAAACCACAAGATCTTCAGCCATTTGCAGATGCTGACAAAGACAATGTAAGTTGCATGAACAGTAAAAATGAGTATATGAATGTGAAATGAACAAATAACTATAAAAAATATTAGAGTGGTCACATTTATAAAATGAAATGAAAAATAAATTGGTCAAATACAAACTGACAATTGCTTTACTATGTGCGCAGTTCAGTTTCTCGTTGTGAAAGTGACGTGACGTGTGGTCAAGTATGGTGTCTCATACTCAGAATTCGTGCTCTGCATTTTGGTTGCGGTTGGAGGTTAGGTGCCTTGCTCAAGGGCGCCTCAGCTGTGGGTAATGAGAGAGGAAGAACACGCTATTCATTCCGACTCTCTAACCATTAGGCCACGACTGCCCCAACAGCATCACAAACACAAGGCTGCAGTTTGTTTTTATACTTCCTCTTTTTAACTGCAGTTTGTGGTTTTGCTCTGTTAGACAGAACATCTAAATTAAAAATAATCCTACTTGAATAGAATCAGCTTCAAACATCAATGATTTTAAGCAACATGATAAATAACATACAGTGATCTGCCGAACAGAAATTAGTCATGGTTTTCAATAAACTGATGATTAATATCACTGAGAAAATCATCTGTACCTGTAGGGTTGATCAGGACTCGTGTGATGAAGCTCTTGTGTCTTTGATCAGACTGAACTCCACACCAGTATTCTGAATGTTGTTCAGTCACATGACTGATTCTTCCCGTCAGGAGCTGCTTTTCTCTGTCATCATACAGCTGGATCTTTCCCTCAGGACTCCATCTTCTGCTCTCCTTCACAGACGTCTCTTCAGCACAGAGATTATCTCCAGATCTCCAGCAGAGAAACTTCACATCACTAATGTGGGATTGTGGGTATTTGCAGCTGATGTTCACAGATGCTCCTGCAGCAGCTGATAGACTGATGCTCTTCACACAACAATCATCTGTTTCAGATCCAAATCAAGTGCAGCAATGTTACAATTACCAGATATATTCATGGATTCTGTCAAATAATGCAGAAATGAATGAAAGCATCTCACCGTCTCTGATGTCCAGATTAAACTCAGAGAAGATACTGTAGTCTTCAGAAACTTTGACTGTAATGTTATATTCTCCAGAGTCGTTCTCATTCAGCTCTCTGATAAACACACGTAAGAGATCTGCAGATCTGTTATTATAAACGGAGAATCGTCCGTCATGTTTCTGTTCTGCTGCTCTGTTAGTGTTCATTACAGTAAAACATTGATCTGCTGCAGTTTTACAGACTTTCACATTGTTCTTGTGTTTCATCTCATATTTGAAGTTTATAATGACGTTTCCTCCTGAATATCCTCTCACACTCCTGTTTTGTTGATCTGTTGAACACAAACTCAGATAATTTGTCATTTTGTTCTCAATATAAACACATATCTGCTCACTGCTGCAACATTTATGAATGAAGTCAAGATTATGAGTGTAAATCTTACATCAGGAGATCAAAAGGTTATTGATGGCGTCTGTTATGAGTTTCACGTGTGAACGGCAGTGATTACAGTCAGTGTTGAGTATCGTGATGTTGTGGAGATCATCATGGGTTTGAGCTCTCAGTTACTCACCTGTTATAACCTTCAGATTCACTTCAGTGTAGGAATCTTTTGCTCTAGTTCTACCAAATGTACAGTTGTACGTCCCAGAATCCTCTTCACTCAGATTTCTGATGGTCACTTTCAAGACTGTTGAACTTGTGTTGTCATACAGAGAGAATCTTCCAGAATTAACCCATTTATCTTTAGTCTCAGAGCATGTGGAGCTCTGATCACCTCGACAAAAAGACTTTTCATTTGGTGCATATTTTTTCTTATATTTGCATGTGATCGTGACTCCTCCTCCTGAATATCCTGTCACACTCATGGAGCTCACGACACCTACAACAAACCAGCATCTTAATACAACACTAACATATACTGGAGTGAGAGTTATTTTAAAGTGTCCCTAAAGGTAATTTCACCATATTGGGTGAAGATAAAAGTTGCGTCCCAAATGACACACTATACACTATGCACTATGCAGCCTACTAAACCGTGTAGTGTATGAATTTTATAAGGTTATTTTGCCATTCAACATCAGTCTGATAGCCCCTTCCCCATTTGTTCACACATTTACTATTTTCTACATGGCTCATAGTGCACTATATAGAGGATAGGGAACGATTCAGACAGCGTAAATATGTTTTCCATTGACACGAATCAAGTCCATTTTCGTGTGTCACATGAACCACTGCAGCGCGAGCACAGTCTTTTCCTGTCCAGACACACAAGAGCACAAAGCGGATCATATGTGCGAGTCGGCACAGACCACAAAACGTATCGAACCCATTTGAATTCTGTAAAGAATGCTGTATTTTAAAGTGATATAGAGGAGAAACGGTTAGAGATTAGAGGGAAACCAAAGCTTTACCGAGCTCAACAGCACTGGCTGAGCTGTGATATAAACAAAACGCTATTGGCTATTTTAAAAAAGGGGCGGGGCTGTTCAATATATCCCGACTTGTCTTTCTGTTTCAGTTGAAATTACGTCAACACACTGAATAATGCTGCGCGTTCCAAGACACTTCAGTGGGCCTTTAAGCACTGAATAGGGGTTTTGCGCAATCCAACTTCCGTGTAAAACAGATCAGATCGCTTCCGGTTTAGGTCTTTTGTATGTGCTTCATTAAAAAATTAGCTGTTTTATTCAAGATAACTTAAAAGGAGCGAGCAAAGATGAGCATAACTGATTTCCCCCGCATATGCAGATTGATATTTAAAAGCTTTTTTTCATTTTTCTTCTTCATGCTAACGTTTTGATATTTAATAGAATAAAACACCTATAACAATGTGAACTAGGTGGTTTCGCTGATTACCTTAAAAGTCCATAGATATGCCGTCAGTTCATACTGCTGTTAACACTTTCTCTGACAAGCGGATGCAATGAGACCAGTTTTCCGGTTTGGTCATGTGACGTTCGACATATACCCTATGAATGACGGGGTCCCCGCTGTAACATCACGCAAGGTAAATAAGAGGATGACATCTAGTGGAGACTAGTAATAAGATTAACGTCAATCTGATATTATGTTCAGTGTTTGCAGAAATATATACGGAAAAAATCGATTCATGGCTTTTGCGAATTGATATCAAATCGACCATATTTTAAAAAACGATTAATCGAAAAATCTATTATTTTGCCCAGCCCTAGTATCAACATAATGCACAAAGTTTCACACTAAGCGTTTCCCAGTGAAATACTGTCATAAAGTTGACGACGCTGGAAGTTTTATATTTGCAAATGTAGGGGCCGTCTGTGAAGTTACATACGATAAACGATTCCAGCTTCAATAGCATTTAAAGAGAATGACTTCCTGTCATAAAACCAGCTGTAAAGTGTTCATGTAGGTGTCAGGATTGACGCACACCTTTTAGATTTTTGATATTTATTAAAATAAATAAGAGCCCATATGGTAGAGTAAAAATAGCAATATTTACACAAGATTTGACAGTTTATTTCTATTAAATATCAAAAATCTAAAAGGTATGAATGATACTTGACATCTACATGAACACTTTACAGTTGGTTTTGTGACTGTAAGTCATTCTCCTAAAATGCTGTTTAAAGTTAGAAACGTGTATACCGATGTTGTATGTATTTTTAATAATGAAAATGTGTGTGAAATGTTTTAAAGTGAAATATTCATTGTTTAAATATACGACCATGTTGAATTTCAGCCCATAAAAATGCAAGCCTTAAAAATACATTACATTAAAATACAAGCACAGTTAATGCAACACATTTTTTTCCATTAGAGCAATTCAACAAGCTTTTTTTGTTTCAAAAACATTTGTCATTATTTTACTTCCATAACTACTTACTCTACAAAATGGCGTATAGTGCATAAGTACACAAATTGAGACGCACCTAAAGACTTTTGGTCATTCTTTAATCTCTGTTCTAGTTCTTCTGATGTGATTGTTGGATCAGAACGTGATTCTTACCAGGAATCATCAGCAGAGTGAAAGTCAAGATGATCCTCATCCTTCTCTCTTATTAAATGATCTTCTCTGTTGTCAGTAGATTCAGTTCTTCTGAAGCTCTTCTGAAGTGTTCAGATGAGTTTGAATGTTTCCTGGAAGCATCCTTAAAATGAACTGCTAAATGTGACAGAGATGCCCACTTCCTCTGAGAGAGATAAAGTGAGAGAGAGAGAGAGAGAGTGTGTTAATAGAGAGGGAAGTAAAACTATTTCACACATTTTTAATGAACACGCAAACCCAGACAGAACAGACACGAGCAGATAAAACTCATTATTAAGTGTTATTTTACACAGATTTTCACAGAACGATTCTATTATTTCAAAGGCTTAGTTTTACGTTTTTTTTTTTCAGAACCGTAATTTTATAATGTTTTTAACTGACTCAAGAGTTTAATGAAGTGTTTCTTCAGTGCATCACAATCATTTTAAAGATAGAGATCAGCGGTTCCCATGGTAACTGTATAAATACACTGCTGACTGATTCATTTTGCACATTTATAAAATGAGGTGTCACTCATCTTTAGCTGTGTGCTGATCCAACAATTATATATTATGTTTATAGATTTTATTATTGTGATCTCTATTTTCCCAATGTGACCTTTAATAGCTTTCTACTGGTATTTTATAAAGTGCTGTGAAACGTCTGTAATAGGAACACAGTCCCACAAAGACTCTCACCTTAGAAGGAGAACGGGGAATTGGCCTGAAGACCTTTTTGAGAAATGATATGGCCCAGAAAGACCATGTGATGTCTGGCAAAGTGACATTTGCTTGGATTTAGTCTCAAACCAGCAGATTGGATTCTCGAAAACACCTCTTTCAGACTCAACAGGTGCTCTTCAAATGTTTTGTTATAAATCAAAATGTCATCGAGATATACCATGCAGATGTGCCACGGGAGCCCCCTGAGGACCAGCTCCATCAAACGTTGAAATGTGGCGGGGGCGTTGGATAGGCCCATCGGCATGGACCCCCACTGATAAAGGCCCTGTCCTGTCGTAAATGCTGTCTTTTCTTTGTTAGTTTTATCTCAGGTCCATTAAATAAGTTCTTTTGATTTTAGTAATGTTATTAAACAGTAACTAAGAAATTAACATTAACTAAGAATAATTAATGCTTTATAAGTATTTTTCATTGTCAGTTTGGTAATAATGATTTAACATATTAACTAATGAAGCGTATGTCTCAAAGTTTTACTGAACAATAACAAATAATCAGAACATTTCTAATCATTAGGGCATATTGTAGTCCAGATTAAAATATAAAAATGTTTAAGTTTGAAAATAAATAGCCTATTAAGTCTTTAAGTACTAAGTATTTGGTGCTGTGATGAACAACACTGAGATTACAAAAAAATGAATGGCTGTTTGAAGCATTTTAAAAACTTCACTAGCGCAGTTGCTTTGTTTACGGGGTTTCCGGGGTAACCGCTGCACTTCTGCTGTTCCATCAGCGCCCTCTGCTGTCAGAGAGTGAACGTGCACTTTCATTCAGCGCGTCTCCTTCACTCGTTCCGCCATGTGCTTCTCAAGCACGTTGGGATTGTTTACGTCTGAGCGCGTGTTCTTTTGACGCAGAATACAGCGGTGTTGTGCATTTTATACGGTTGATGGGGAAAGTATTCTTAAATGAATTATAAAAATTTTATAAAATTGGTAATAAATTATTATTTATGGTATTTTGAAGTGCCCACGATAACAATATCGTGCATATTCATTATCGCGATATCGCATTACCGAATATCGGCACAAGTCTAGTAGAAATTAAAGTTAAAGCTCCAATCTCCTCCCGAAAATCCAGGAAAAAGTCTATTGATGCCTTAGTGACTAATTCACTCAGAGAAGCTGTCAATCACAGCTGTCAATCATGACATCATATCCCCGTTTTTATAGCATCAAATAACTAACTAAATCCAAACTTAAAAAAAAAAAAAAAAAACAACAACAAAAAAAACCGAACACTTTAACTTACATCAGTGTGATAAAAACTACAAAAAATGACAGAGACCCTCTTTGGAAAAAAATTATTTAAAGTGTAATTTAATTGTTTAGTTTGTCTCATGTCACATTAAATTAAATGTTGAGGACCTATACTGGGATCAACCACCTGGGGGCGATCGAGACACTTTTGAAAAGTGTTCAGGACTTGTGCAGCATTTTTGGGCTCTACATAACTTTGGCTCAACCAATGGTGTGATTTTGGGGCAGGACTATCAGTTTGTCTGACCAATGGGCATGTTTGAAACTTGTTTGCAGTGATGCCAACTTAGGAATTTTGTTTAGATTTAGGAACTTTCAAACTGCCCTGGTAAGAGCTATTATTGTCCTGTTCTCCTTCCGCCGTGTGCGAGATGGCATCTGGTGGGCTGCAAGAAGAAGCGAGTATCTGGAAGACAATGGCCTGCATCTTACAGAACCACTGTCTCCAGAAGACAGGGCAGCGAGGGAGAAACTCTGGCCTCTAGTTAAAGCAGCAAGGGATGCTGGTAAGAAGGCTTCCTTCCGCTTCTCGTTCGCATTGATTGATGGAAAGAAACACTTCTTTTCGGATGTAAAGTAGTGTTGACTTTGTTCTTCGAGGAATATCTCTTTGATTAATAAGCAATGCAATAGTTTTATAATTACATAACTTTGACTTAAAGGTGCAATATGTAAGAATTTTGCAGTAAAATATCCAAAAACCACCAGGCTAGTGTTATATATTTTGTTCACTTGAGTACTTACAATATCCCAAATGTTTCCAACTATTTGTAAATGGTGAGAAAATTGCAATTTTAACCAAGGCTCTGGGACGTGTGTCAATTGCATCATACCCGCGTTACCCTCGGTTTCCGGTTTTATTTTGTAGAAACCATGGAAACACCAAAGACGCTTTAATATTTACATGTTTTAATAGACAAGGGAACAACTGTTTTGACATATTTATAGACTGAAAACTAATTATTGTTATATAGCTCAACACGTTTAGTCTTATGGTTTAAATCTAATTTTCTTGATTTTTTGCGAGTACCATGCTTTACCATGCCTCAGAGAAAAACACAATTTTGTGAAGTAGCTAACATAGCATAATCAGATGCAGCTTTATTTTTAGTAACAGTAATACAGCATTTTCTCCATCATACAATACGTTTTAAAATGAATTGCATGCCATTTATCAACACAAGCCTTCCAGCATTTAATGATATTCTAAAATCGATCTATCTTACTAACAGTGTCTCACAGCAGCCGCCGAGCGAACGCACAGAGTAAAGTTATAACATCATTTTCAACACACTCAAATAAACAGAGCTGTGTTACCTCATACTCATGACCTGAAAAGCAGAAGCAGCGCCGGCGACTGTGGCATAATAATAGTTCCGCTGCTCGCGGCGTGTGTTGCGCAATCGCTCCAGCGGCCTCGTTCAGCTCCCACAACACTCGGTCCTGCTCTGCTTCATACTACAATACCATTAATAATTGCATCCATGACCATGATTTTGTTCCCGAGTCCTATCCCAATTCTTTTCCACCGGCCGTTGAGGTGAATACCACATGTCCCAAGATTCCATTGTTCACCTCTCCGTTGTTGTTTGAATTAAGAATTTCTTAAATTCTTGGGGGTTTTCTTATCTGTTGTGAATTTTAAAAATATTCTTCCTTTCAGTTTCCAGGTTTTTCATATTTATTTGTTTTAATGGATTATATGTTTAGGTCTTTGTCTGTTCTGTCTCTAAATGCCAAAGGGATTACGTGACATGGTTAAAAGGAAAGCAATTTTTTTATTTTGTAAGAGACGTGATGCAGATTTTATTTTTCTGCAACAAACTCACTCTGAAGATGCAGATCTAAAATTTTGGAAGACACAATGAGGAAATATGATTTTTGCCAGTCATGGCAGTAGCCATTCTGCAGGGGTCATGACTCTCATACACAAATTTAAAGGGAATATTCTAAAAGTGGTGGAATCAAATGATGGCAGGTGGATCACAAAGGTTATTAAACAAGACAACACTTTTTCATTTTATGCAACATCTATGTGTTTAACTCTCACTCCTGTAATAAGATTCTTTTTTCTCACATTTCTGCTAAAGTCAAAGAACTACTTACTGAATATAAAGGTTCTTATGTTATTTTAGGAGGGGACTTTAATGAGTGCATGGATGATGCTTTAGCATTGCAATGTTGCACTACAAAATGACTTAATTCTCTCTTTGTGTTCTGATCTTTCTTTGAATGATGAATGGCGATTTTACCACTCAGATTCCCAGGATTACTAACAAAAATGTATCTCTTCATTCTAAAATAGATTTTTTTTTTTTTTATCTCCTCTTCAATTCTCCATCTTACTCAAAACATTTCTCATGCCTTTGAGACTATCAGACCATAAGCAAATGTTCTTAAAACTCGGCGGCCTGCAGTCTAATTCTAAATTGCGGGGCTACTGGAAATGTAATATTACTTTATTAAAGGACAGCAAATTCAATAATAGTTTTATAAACCTCACAAAATATTTATGTACTGATGTACATAATGTTTACAAAGAAAAATGGGAATATTTCAAATATAAAATTAGACTAATTGCTATTACAAGATGTAAAGAATTGAAAGCCTGAACTCTATTTAGATTTAGCCAAGGGGGCGTTTATAAAATCTAGAGCCAAGTGGCTAAAAGAAGAAGAAGAAAATTTCTTTGTGCTTGAAAAAAGAAATGGAAAGAAAAAAGCTCTTACTGCCCTTAATATTGATGGAGTAATTTGTAAAGATCCTATTCAGATTTCTAAATTTGTTACAAAATTTTATAGTAACCCTTACTCTTCTAATTTCAATGCTAATATAAATTTATTGACAAAATACAGTGCTTTATCCCTGCTATTAATGATCATGATAAATCTTATTATGAATTGGATATTAATTGTGATGAAGTGTGGAAAGCACTTCATTCGATGAAAAAAGGGAAATCTCCGGGCATCGATGGCCTTACCATAGAATTTTACACTCACGCGGGGCACAAACTAACACGGGGTTAGTTGTAACACACAGTTTAAATACTTCCACACACGCTAGCATAAAGAAACTTAGTGTATTTACTAGTTGCCATATCGACAATGTATAGAGAAAAAATTGCGCCAAAATTCAAAAATCTTTGGAAGATATCACTGAACATTTATTTAACAATAGCAAAAGTAAATTTCTTACTTAAGCTATTTTTTCATCTATATTTTTTGTTTTTATTTAAAATTAGACAAATCTGATATTATTTTAATCTCCAATCGTTTGGGTAGTTCTGTAATGCTTCACTAACTATCAGAAGACACTAACCAGGTTTAAAGTCCAGTGTCGCAGAGAGGGTTCGTTGTAACACTGCGTTACAATCTGCCCCGCTATTACAACTATACTATTCTATACAGTTACGATACAACTGGCATAATCAACTTTTATGAATTTCTGTTGATAAACTATGGAAAAAAAGGTGAATAAAGACTGAGAGGAAGAACCTGAACATCCAGAAAATATTATTTCAAGAAATGTTCAGCATTTGTACTGTCTCGTCTATTTGTCTGGTGTTCTGTGAGAGCTGTGAGTGGAGTTAGGAGTGTTTTCTTCAGCTCTGTGTTTTTCTGAATGTCTAATATATTTCTTCATCAGTTTGCCTGTATTGTTTTGACCAGTGCTGTATGTGTTTTGCAGTGTTCATTGTCAAACTACAAAATTATTTAAATTTGAATTTCTAAAAAAATGCTATTATTTTATATGAAAAAAATAATTATTGTCTTTTATTGACAAAATATTTTAGTTTGTCATGTATATTTTTTTTAATTAAGTCAGATAAAATTTTTGGCTGTCATATGGTCATGATACAACATACCCCATCACATGTTACAATGTGCCCCACCTATGGGCATGTTGTCACATTTCCCTTCCCTTCTTTTGGGGTAAATAAAGAAAAAAGTATACACTGTATTAATGAAACAAAGCCACATATTTGTACCAGACATGTGTGAAATGAATGTGGAACAAAAGAAATTCCCTGAACCCTAAGTAGATTTACACAACTGAGAAAGTCAAAAAGCGTTAGGTTGCGTACGGTCTCCCCTATTATTAAATGCCCTTTACTCAATATGTGTCAGAGATCGGCCAGGCTCCATCACCCAGTCACAGAGATCACTGTCACCAGAGAACTAATCAGCCGCACCTGATCGTCATCTCCTCATCATCACTGCAGCATATAAGCACACACTTCACCCTGGCACATTGTCTGGTCTCGTTCTTGAGTTGGACTCTCTTACCTGCTCTACTTACCTCCATGTGTTGTTGCTCCATCGTCTCCCTGATCCTCTGTGTCTTCAGTGTCTTCATTCCCCCGGACTCTTTCTATGCTCCACTCACATCACCGAAGCGTGTGCTCGGCTGCTCACGTCCGCGACCTCCTCAAATCACCTGCAAAACAAAGAACTGTCAGTATTACCATTCATTATTGCATTGCTGCTTTGACTTGCTTTACCTGCCACGTCCAATAAACTCTCATATTCATTTCTACATCGTTGTGAGTCTGTGTTCTGTAACAATATGTATAAAGAATGCATCACTCAGAGAGATGAGAGTAACTATGAAACAAGGGATTATTTCCCTCATCCCTAAACCCAACAAGGATACTCTTTCTATTGACAATTGGCGCCTTATTACACTTCTTACTGTAGGTTATATTTATAGATTATATTGCTAATAGATTAAAATTGAATATGAATTCTATTAAATCTGAAACACAATCTGTTTTTTAAAGGCTGTCATATATCCAACAATATAAGATTGGTCCTGGATTTGTAAGCAGATTCCATGCACTCTCAAGGTCTTATTCATTTTCTTGATTTTTACAAAGTCTTTGAAATGATTGAACAACATTTTCTTTTAAAATCGCTTAAGTTGTTTGGTTTTGGGGATTCTTTTATTTCCACTATTTCTATGTTTTATAAAGGAATCAACAGTTCTGTTGTTATTAATTTTGACACTTCTCATAGATTTGATGTACAGCGTGGTGTTAGGCAGGGCTGCTGTTTTTCTCCTTTTTTATTTTTATTAGTCACTGAGTTGTTATCTGTGAGCATGGTTCAGAATCAGAATTGAAAGGAATTTCTGTTTTCAGGAGGGAAATTAAAATTTCACAGTTGGCAGACGACAGCACGTTGTTCTTAAAAGATGAAAAATATGTGTCAAAGGCTTTAGATTTAATTAACCAGTTTTCTTGTGCTTCTGATTTAAAATTAAATATCTCAAAATGTGAGATCATGATTTGGTCCGATTTGAACTATGATTCAATAGAAAATATTCCTGTTAAGCCCACGGTGAAATACCTAGGTATTTATATTACTAAAAATCTTCTGGAAAGACAACACTTAAACTTTTCAGCTAGGATAATTAAATAAAAAAATATTCTTAATATCTGGCTACAGCGGGACCTGTCGTTATATGGCAGAGTCCTATCAAAGGCAGAAGGTCTTTCTCATTTTGTATATCCATCTTTATCTTTATTTGTTGAGAACAGAATTGCCAAAGAAGTCAATAATATTTTTTTAGATTTCATTTGGAAAAAGAAAAAAGATTTTTTAGATTTTTCTGACATGATAAACATCTTTAAAATAAATTGGCTTAAATGTCTTGCCAATCCAAGATCCATTTGGTATACTTTATCCCCAACCAAATATTTGAAAAAATTGGTAGCCTTTCCTTTATTTTAAACTGCAGCTATTTACCTTCTAAGCTACCTATTACCTTGTCCAAGTTTCATCAGCAGTGTCTCTTTGTTTGGAAGCTGTTATGTTCATAGTTTTTCACCTCATAAAACAGTGTTATGGAATAACAGTGATATAAATCTTTATTTTTCCCAGGTGGTTCCAAAATAATATTAAAGGTATCCTCTCCTTTGATGACTCGGGTAACCTTTTTACTTATGAGCAAATTATGACTTACCACAATTTCCCGATTCCTCCAAAAGAATTTAACACAGTGGTTGAAGCAATCTCACCTGGGTTAATTCATCTTGTTAAAAGCCACTCCCTATATAATCCAAGGAGAACAGTCACAATACAATCTACTTTGTTCTCGGATGGAATTGATCTTTTGGACAAGAAATGTACCAATAGACATGTACGCCATATTTTTCAATTCAAGAAAAAAATTCTCCAAGAGGAAAGGGCCTGGCTTTCACCTGGAAAATACTGTATGTCCAATAAAGCTAAATAAATACATTTCAAAATTTTACATAAAATATATCCTGTCAACACTAATATTTCTAAATATCTGGACATTGACAGCTCATGTTCTTTTTGTAAACCATCAGAAGAGACATTTGCACATCTGTTTTATGATTGCCTATATCCAAGCAATTTTGATCCGACCTTGGCTCCTACATATTCCATTCTGCCAATGTTACTCATTCTTTCAGTCTAAAAGACATTATTTTTTATTATATTAATGATAAAAATAGACCCCTAGAGTACATTGTTGTCACGATTGAGTCACCTGCACCAGATCTCCCGAACCGCCAGAGGGAGCCGTCACCCGAATATTAGCTCTCATTGGACTACATTTCCCATGCACCCACATACCTGGGACTGATCACCCGCGCACCTGCAGCCAATCATCTCTCTCACTCTCACTATTTAAGCTGCTCTCACACTCACTCTCATTGCGAAGTCTTGATTAGCCACGGTTGTCATTTCTGAGCGTTATTCCCTGTTTGATTTATTGATACTGACTTGGACTGTTACCTGTTTTGTGATTCTTGCTGCCTGCCTCGAACTTTGCCTGTTTCTGTTCATGCTGTCTGTCGCCTGCCACGACCCTTTGCCTGTTACCTGGTTTATGTCTTTGTCTGAGCACTTCAATAAACTGCAAATGGATCAACACCGTTCTGACTCGTCACAATTGTTATTTCTTTATTTTATATGGCAAATTCTTTATTCATAAACAAAAGTTTGCAAATAATATTCCATCCTATCCCCATTTTAAAACTGAATTAATACCACTTCTTAAATCTCTTTGTTATATAAATAACAAAATCCCTAAGATTTATAAAATATTATGAAGAAATGTTTAAAGAAAATACATGTATTTAAAAGCTTTCCCTGTATATTAATGTTTGTATGTTATTGTATCAATAGTGGTAGTGTATGCATTCTTGTGTCTCTTTGTCTTGTCATCTTTTATTTTTATTTTTGTATATTCCTTGTTTTGTTTTTGTTTTTTATTATGTATTTGTATGTAATTCCTAGACAATGGTCTTATGTTATTGAGCATTAATTAAAAATAATAATAATAATTAAAAAAAGGCAGCAGGAGCAGCAATCATGTCTGACTGCAGCAGGTTACTGTATGTTTCGACGATACAAATGTTCAGTTCAGAGCATTAAACAGTACAATTGTTTGGTTAGGAGATCACAATTAAAAGGCCAATTTACATTTTAACAAATAAAATTGTGATGATAAAAAAACTAAATATTTCACGTATATTTTGCACCAAGATGAACAGTTCATTTGAGAAATGTCATTTGCCATGTCTGAAATTGCATACTGTATAGTAGCTACTACATTTACTTTTGCGAACGTTAAAGTATGTTCTATATCGGGGTGTCCAAACTCGGTCCTGCAGAGTTCAGCTCCAGCTTGCCTCAACACACCTGCCTGGAAGAGTCTAGTTTGTCTAGTGAGAGCTTGATTAGCTGGTTTAGAAGTGTTTAATTGGGGCTGGAGCTGAACTCTGCAGGACAGAGGCCCTCCAGGAGCAGGACTGGACACCCCTGCTCTTTATAGTATGAATGTGTAGTATGAATGAAATTCGGACTACATCTGCCATGTTGTCATTGTCATGTGACCTCCTACGGCATCAGTTGCGTCGCTTTACCACCATCATGGGATAGTCAAGGCCCAATTCAGAGGCTTCATTATTCGTACATTAACAATTCGTACATTATACATTAAGGTCGAAATGTCAGGTGTGCCCTTCTGTGCTGCGCGATTGTGCCATTGTGATTTAATGTGCTGAGGCGTGGGCATTATCAATAAGGCTTCGAGATAGGAAATTAAATTCTTCTGTCCAGCTGTTGTTAAATTTACATGTATATTTTGATTAGTTTTTTCCGGCGGAGCACCACCGAGTCTTCTCCTCCCATTTCTACCAGTGATGCTTGATTCAACTTCCCGCTTCTACTACCTGCGCAGATATCAACAGCGCAACTGGGGCAGGAGATGGGTGTGAAATATGGGAGACTCCCAGGAAAAACAGGAGTGTTGACAGGTGTATGTGGAAGTCTTTCCTGTTGAGAAAACTGACACACGTATAAATTTCTTTCCACCTTCACATCCGTCACATTCATTTTAATTTATGTTTTGCCTTTGCAGTTTAAATAAACCATACATCTCATATATTTCAACAGCATCTTGATTTATTAATATTTATTACGCATTTCTCAAATAATCAAACTTCAACAACATAAGAGCAGATCGCTTGAGCGCAGCTGAAGTGACGCTCGAGTGATCAAGAATATTCCAGTATACAAATGAGATTTCCTTCGATTCCTCCGTCCTCATTTTCTTTCCTTGCATCTTTCTCTCACATCCTGAGAGGGGCGGAGCTGAGGAGCGAGGGAAGGAAGTGAGGATGCACAAATAAGAAATGAGAAGCACTCTTATGTATTCTGACATACTCTTGGTGCACTGTTTCCACACACTACATAGTATGGAAGTATTCAATTTCCATTTTCCACCTTGAACCAAGAGTCGCGGGATCTTTGTAACACTCAAACGCAGGAATACCTGACTTTTCCATCGCGTGCAATCAGTGCTAACATCCAGGCTGCATCCTCGTCGCCAATGTTGTATATCTGTTCTTAGTGCACTCAGATGTCTCTCATACGCTCTACTGAATTAAATCAGTCACACACTTGACAGTTTTCTGGATGGCAACATTTACTTCCTTATGCGCACCTCATAAACTTAACATCCGGTCACATAATGCATAGTGCACTTAGATCTTAAAGATACAGACCATCATTCTAATATATGACAACAACCATGTAGTTAAACAAGCCAAAACGAATTTATTTGAAAGGTAACTGAAGGTAAACCTGCGTTGCTCTCATGGTGGTTATACCTCTCTCTTTCGGTGAAGTGGAGCAGTGCTATTGCTGAATGGCACGGATTGCACTACGGACTATTGTACCTTTTATATGTTTTTTTTTTTAACTGTATTTTATTTTTTATAATGAACAAGCTGAGATGTCACGTTTAAAGTGCTTTGTTGTGTGTGCGTGAGGCGCGGGCGCGATCAAACAGCTGTTTTTGTAGGGGACTTGCCTTATCCTCATAGCAACGGTTCCTGGCCAGGTCAGATTACTTCAGAGTTTGTTGCCGTTTGTTGGAAAACTGTTCACTCCGCTCAGACATTCCACGACATTCCATGGAAGCTGCATAGGTATCCTTTTAATTATAATTTGACTAAAATTATAATTTTATTCATATCAGCAGGCACGTGCACAGGTAGGGCTCAACCTGTGCAGAGCACATGCCCTTTTTGTCCTTACACTCCGAAGTGCCCTTTTTTTTGGAGGAGTTTTGTTTTATTTATTTATTTTCTTCAATAAATCAATGCTATTGGTCACCCTTTACGTCTGTCTGTCTGATTTACAAATATATTTAGCCAATTAAAGGTATTAAAAAGAGCTTGTGACAAAATCTTTTTGGATCCGCTCAAACTGTCAGTCAAACCTCTTAACTCCGCCCCCTCAGTGCAGCGAACTGAAGTTCCACAGCAGAGCAGCTGAACGTCTTGCAACGGCAAATAAATATCTTGTTGTTTGAATAAGTACAACGTTGTCTTTACGGAAGAAACACTAGTATGTCTATTAAAGGCTCATATTTTATGCATTTGAGGCCTGAGACCGGACCGGCGGCGGAGAGAGAGGGAGGGGGGCTAGCATTTGCCAGCTAAGTTAGTCATAGCCAATACCCTACAAATAGCCTTAAATAGCCTGTGCATCAGCGTCGCCAAGGAATTAAATACATTCCAATAATGTTCTAAATAAATAACGGTTGCCTCAAAAAACTCACCCTGGTGGCTAATATATAGAGCCCATAGAATACAGAGATATCCCCAGCCAACACAAACAAATTCAGGAATAGTGATTCAAGGTTTCTCTGAAGAATAAAGCTACGTTTTTCAATTGCGGTTTTGCACCCACACAGAAGACCGCCTGCACTACTTGAATTAGGTCTTTCGACACGTAAATGTTGAAATGTTCTAAAAACTTGGAAATGTCCAGTTTGCTTAACGTTGCTGAAACGTTATCTTAAGGTTAGCATAACGTTCCTGCAACGTTCTTTCCATCTAAATTTTACCATCAATACAATGTTCCGAGAACGTTGATTTGTAACGTTCAAAGAACGTTAAAATATCCAGGTTTTTTAATGTTAGCAAAACGTTCCTGCAATGTAATTTCCACCTACATTTCATTAACAACAAAACAGTCAAAGAACGTTGATTTGTAATGTTCTAAGAACGTTAAAATGTCCACTTTCTTTAATGTTAAAATGTTATGTTAAGGTTAGAATAATGTCCCTGAACCATTCTTTCAACGTTATTTTTTTGATTAACACAAGGTACAAACATTCCAAGAACACAACGTGAATTACAAAAGGTAATTATATAACTGCACACTTAAAAAAAAACTCATTCATATATAAATTAAGCTTAATCAGTAAGAATGTGTGTGTGTGTGTGTGTGTGTGTGTGTGGTGGGGTGGGGTCTGCCAAACTAGCAGGTCCAGTCTCTTCATGCTCCGTCTGTAAAGTGAACAGATTGACTGATGTTACTAATGGTTATTTATTATTTCGTAAGCATTTAGTAATAACATTCATTCATTTACTTTATTTATAGAGCACGTTACAACTGCACCTGCAGACCAAAGTGCTGTACAATCAAGAAACACTTCATTAAAACAACACACATCCTACTAAACAACAAAGAATAGCCCGCCCTCTCAAAGGCTAAAGAGAGTGTGGCTACTCCATAAAAGTTAACCCTTAAGTTATTTAGGGTACTTAAGTACTATAAATATTAAACTACACAAGATTCAAAGGTAGCTTCCAAATGTTATACAATGTAAAATTTCATAACAGATTGTAAAGGATTACACTTGAGGTAAAGTGAGGTAATATGCATATGTACATATACAAATAAAAAAAAAAACATAACAATACTTTGTTGATTAAACTGCCAGTAGGGGGTGGTAATGAGTGAATCAGTAGGTTCGACTTAAAGCAGTGCTGTGCAATACAATTGGTGATTAAAAGATTAATATGAAGCAGAAGTACAGAATGACACATTTTATTATTGGCTGTTTCAACACAATTTTTTTTACCAACTTAAGGCTGATTTATACTTCTGCATCAAGTGTACGCCATAGCTACAGCGTAGGCTGTGTGTACCACACATAGCCTACGACGTAGCCTGATGTGCACCTCTTCAAAAATGTAACAACGTGTCAATTCTACGCAGACCGCAAGCGCTGTGATTGGTCTGCTAGAACCCCTCCCTCAGGTTAAAAAACTGGCACGGAGTATTCGGAGAAGAGCGAGCGTTTTCAACTTCCATAGGAATGAAAAAAAAGCTCTGATTCAGAGGACACATGCAGTCAAACTGCAACAAAAGTCATTACATATTTGCCGCTTCTCTGCTGCTTCTGTTTGTAAGTGTCTCTGACAACGTACATGACGAGCTGCTTCTTCTTCGGCTTTTGCCTTGATACTCAACATGACCACGGACGCTGCCCACTAATGGTCTGCATGCACGTCGACGCGGACAACGATGCAGAAGTATAGATCAGCCTTAAGAAGAACAGCACTTTTACAGTTTCATCCCACTGCCTAATGTGAGCTTAAGTATTGGGACAGTTTAACTTAAAGTAAATGTAAAAGAGTAAAAGCTAATATTGAGTTGTAAATCCCTTGCAAGCAAACACAGGAGTGAGTCTGTGACCCAGAGACATCACCAGACTCTTGTACAGGAAAAACGTTAATGTCAAGCCCTGTATACATGATAAAATCCAAGGTAACTGACTCGTCCATGGACAGCAATATAATCAACACTTTCAAGGTCCAGAAAGGTACTAAAGACGTTGTTAAAACAGTCGATGTGACTGCAGTGGTTCAACCTTAATGTTATGAAGTGACGAGAATACGTTTTGTACGCAAAAACAAAACACAAAATGACTATAATGACTTCCCTGTCATTATCCTTACACAGTAAGCACAGTGAAGGCTTCCATGTTTATGTCCGTATTGGCCGACGCTGATCATGTGATCAGCACGACGCGTGCGTGTGATGCTGATGCAGGAGCCGGCCAATAATGAGTCGGCGTTCTGACGTAGAACCTGGAAGCGCTGGACGTAAACAACGTATGAGAATGACACAGAAGAGAAGATATTGTTGAATAAAGTCGTTAATTTTGTTTTGTTTTTATGCACAAAAAGTATTCTCAGCTCTTCATAAAATTAAGGTTGAACCACTGCAGTCACGTCGACTGTTTTAACATGTCTTTAGTACCTTTCTGGACCTTGAAAGTGTTGATTATATTGCTGTCTCAGATTTCGTCAAAAATATCTTGATTTGTGTTCTGAAGATGAAAGAAGGTCTTACGGGTGTGGAACGACATGAGGGTGAGGAATTAATGACAGAAATTTCATTTTTGGGTGAACTAACTGTTTAAGATTTTTCAGATTCTGCAATGTGATGTAAACTTTTGAGCACAACTGTATGTGTGTGTGATACAGTCAGTACAGCAGGCTAACATCAGTGAGATATCAATAGGGGTCTATCATCCTCTACCATGTCCTTTCTCATCCGGTGGAAACTGCCACTTGTGGTTCAAAGGGTTCCCATCGCCGCAGTTCTTCAGATGAGTGGTTGGAGCTGGGAATGGAGGATCCTGTGACCAAACAAATAAATAAAAACATTTTCTTTAAATACATTACAGTTCTCATTGTTTAAGCACAGTGTGGCGGGGGGGGCGTGGTTCAGCGGAGTCGGCAGCGGGAGAGAAAGTCAGGAGACGAACGGTGAGTGAGTGGGTTAAATGCAAATGACGAACACCTGTCTCTTGTTTCAGTAATTGGTGTGGAGAGAGTATATAACACCAGGAGAAACAGGAGTGGGGGAGAGAGAGACGGACTACTGACTGCTGCCCCGCTGGTGATCTACGAGTGCGAGAATTGTGAATGATTTGTGACCGCTTTGTGCCTGTCTGCACCCCTTTTGTTTTGAATTGTGAGAATTAGTGCAAATAAAAAGCAGTCAGTAGTCAAGCCGACCCTGTCCTCTTCCTTCCTGAATACTGAACTTTGCTACACACAGGTTAGAATGATGCAACATGACATGTCATAGTACAATGTAATGATAATACAAAACAATTTTGTTAGTTAGACAGCAATAATAATGGAAAAAATCAAAACAAGTAAAAGTGCTTTCTTGTCGTTTCAGTAGCTGAATAAAATACAAGATAACTTGTGTAACTGAATGGTATTCAAACAAAAGATTTTCAATGTGCAAGTTACCTGACTGATGACTGTGTTCTTTCAAGAGCAACAGTATTAGAGAAGAATAGCAGCATTTACCACCTGGCCTAAAAACAGTCATATATATATATATAGCGAAATATAAATTACATTATAATATGACAAAGTAAATTGTAGATTTCTACACTTAAACAAGAACAACAGGAGTGAAATTTACACTTTAACAAATATGATATATTTTATTGTAAGTATGTTGGTAAAACACCTTTTCTGTCCTTGTCTGCCTCACAAGAATCAAGTCAGCTGCAGCTCTTCCTTCAGTGCTGTATTTGAAGCATCTGTGGACAGTTGAGAAGAAAGTGTTTGCTGATTTGTCAAAGAGAGAAATAAGATAGCAACTCAAGCACACTAGCTAGACTAGCATTAATTAATAAACGTTAATATTTTACTAATAGCTAACTTCTTATAAATGTGTGTGGCAGTTGCTAAGTACCAGTTAGCACAACATACACACACTCAATTTATATCAACAACGCGTAATCTTATGTTTTGGTAACAACTCTATTTAAAATTGTTTTATGAATTTGCACTTATCGCTTCGTCTGATATAAACCTCTGAAAATACAGGACGCTGTCAGCGCACGCAATAACTGAAAGACAGCGGTCTAGAAAATGCGGTTCACAAAAAAATGATTTAACACTGAAAAACTTTTGATGTTGTGTTATATAAACATGTTATTTACAATTATTTTGTGAATTCACACTTACCTTCTTATGATGTAAATCTCTCTATGATGAAAATACCGGACCCTGTCAGCGCGCGCAAGATTTGAATAGAGCAGGAGCGTATGGAAGGCCAAAAGGGCCAAAAACACGTGAATTTTAACACGTTAAATACGTGTGGAATACGCGTGAAAAATCAACGCGTTAAATACGTGTATTTGACATGTATTTCACGCGTAAAATATGTGTTAAATACGCGTGAAATACGCGTTAAAAATCTGTCGTCACGGAGAATGCTTAAAAGCGGACATGAGGTCGTGATATATACTGCTCTACGAAAGTCACATTTTCTCCGTGACGACATGAATGGCTGTGTGCATTGCCCTTTTGCCAAGTTAAAAGTGCTCAAAATGTGTTATAATGTTATTTTTTATTTTCATCTATTTGATTATAAAAAGTGAACTGCATGACTAAGACCAAAATATCATAAGATGCGCAATATATCTGGAGACATTGAGTGGGTCAGACATGATTTTGACCACTTCATTAAGTTTTGTTTTGTAGAAATCATTTCTTTAAAGTGCATTTCGTTTTGTAAAAATTGTATCTTAATTTTAATCAATGTTTCAACCAATTGCCTGTATTTAATAAATAAGAAGCAAATATAGCTGACAAAATAATCCTGACATGGAGGCGCGGGCGCGATCACTGGCGCGTGAACTGGAGCGAGTCTTGTAGGCTAAATGAACCGAAACTCAGGCTGCTTGCCTCACAGACATGAGCAATATATCTATAGAAAGCGTGAAAAGTCTACTTTTAAACGAAATAATTCAAAACGAAAAGAAATAGGCTACTCTCCTAATCCGAATGAAATGTGCATCTCTACGGAGATGATGAGAGGCAGTAATGGCAACATCTTTGCAGCCGACACTGATTCAGAAAACATTAGTTTATTAATACACAATTAAAATGTCTCCTTGCTGTTTTTTGTCACATTCATAATCATAACTTTTGCCGGTTCTTTATGGCAAGCTTTATGCGTGCGCTTGCTATATAGATATTACGTAAACGCTCATTATTATTGTTTATTCTCTCCAGTATTTAAGAAAATAAATTAATATAAATATGATTAGTCAACTAATGGCTTAAATGAACTACTACTAGTCGACTAGAAAAAACTTATTTCACATATTTTCGATCCAGTATGTCACAAGGGTTTGATCTTGCGCTCCGCTCCCATGTTCTGACACAAACACAGAGGGAGTATCGTACATTATTATCAGTTTAAATTTTTATTTGTGTACGACTAACCTGCACTATTTCTTTAGAACAAAACTGTGCAGGTCTATCATCTCTAGTCACACCCCAATCTTCTTCAGCTAGTGTCCCACCCCAACACACACCAGAGAAAAAACTTTGCAGGTCATATGGCTGAGAGAGAGCATACTCGGATTCAGTGAGATTATAATGCCGCATTTTATTGTCAGTAAGGGTAAGGGCGTTGTAAAAAAGAATAAAATAAAAAATAAAAAAATAAGTGGAAAAATTAAATCTATTTTTTCATAAAACGGCAATTTAAATATAATATTACTATAGGTTATACAAAAAAAAAGACAAAACAAAAGGGCTGAATAAGCTGATCTAGCATGTTAAATGGTGGAATCCTAGTAAATGAATGGTACACCCCCTTAAGCTCACAGAAATGGTTTGACCCAAGTTTTCAGCAGCCAATGACACTGACCCGTTCAAACAGATTTTTAACGCGTATTTCACGCATGAAATACACGTATTTAACGTGTTGTTGACGTGTTAAAATTCACGTGTTTTTGGCCCTTTTGGCCTTCAGTAGGAACGGGAACGAACGTCTAGCAACGCCAGGTTAAAAAATAAACAGTTTGGAAAAAGAAAGAAAAAAAAAAAACATACAACATTGAAATTCTGATGTTATGTTCTGGCATATATGTTATTTAAAATAGTATTACGAATTCACGCTTACCATTTACGTTTTCTCAGCCTCAGAAAATAACGGACGCTCTCTGCGGCTGCGCGCGCAAGAGCTGCAGTGAGGGGAAAGAACAGACTCGAGAGTCAAGACAGTAAACGATTCCAAAAAGATTCGATTCAGTGGCGTCAGGAATTGAGTCTCGTGATTCAGCTCAAAATGCGAGGCCTGAAATGTCCGTGCGTGATATGAAAACATAAATACTAATAACATTATATGAACGTTCTGAGTATGTTGTTCTAAGAACGTTTTCTATCAACATTATGAGAACGTTCATCAAGTACAAATAACGTCCTAAAGATGTTCCAAGAACATGTTCCCAGAACGTTTTATTATAACATTATGAAAACATTCAGAAAATACTAATAACATTATAAGGACGTTCTGAGTATGTTGTTCTAAGAACGTTTTCTATTCACATTATGCGAACGTTCATCAAGTACAAATAACGTCCTAAAGATGTTCTAAGAACGTTTTCTCTAAATGTTACAAGAAAGTTAATGACGTTATTAAAATAATGTTTTTGGAACGTTCTTATAACAATTTGTACTAACCTTTACACAAATTTTAAAGAACGTTAGTGAATGTTCTGGGAACGTTCTTTCCATCTATCCTATTCTTTTTTATGCGGTTAACACGTCATGCGCTGTATTTTAAAGTGACAAGAGAGCACGCTCACGTTCACTTCTTTCTATAATTCACAGATTTAAATTTTATTTTACTACAATATTATTGGTTAACGTTTTTGTGCATGTAAGAAGAAAAAAAAAAATCACACACACACAAAGAAAAAAATCCAAAGTCGTGATTTAGGGCCCCCTAGCGTCCGGGGCCCATATGCCTGGCGTACTCTTCACCCCACCTAACGGCGCCCCTGCATATTAGCCTCGAGCTGAACACATCATTACACCATCAGCAGAGTCTCAACATACCTGAACACAAACAAAAACAGGAATGGAAATGGGAGAGGAGAACCCAGAACCAGCAGGACACGTACACACTCGCCAAAATAAGGGTCCTTAAATAGTATGGCTGCTTCTACCTCATTGGTCTGCCCAAAACCATACCCCAAACAGGCCAATAAGATAAATCACTTATCCTGCCACATATGGATCTCAAGCTGAGCTCGAACGAGTCTCCGTTACATTACAATTACATCAGTGGGGAGTCCATTTTCTGAAATAAACATTTTTAGATCAAAAGCTAAAAAGCCCTCAGGCTTCACAACGGACACTCATAAAGCTCAGACATTGTGCTTTTATGTGCATTTCAGCTTTCCATAATTCATGCATATCACATTTGAAAACAATATCACAACCTCATCTGGATTTTTTTTTAAGTTATCAGGTTAAGTTATCTGTTAAAATGAGAACTGGGAAAAAAAACAACAGTTGCTGCATGTGCTAAAGTTTGTTAGCTTTATAAAATTGAGCACAGCTGTATATTCTGCTCAATTTTGTCTGAAATATTCTGAAATATTTCATTGTCATCTGCAGAACAAAACACTGCGCTGTCATTTAAACATTCATCAGACTTCATGCCAACAGTCAAAAGTCTGATTCACAAGACTGACTAAAATATAAGGAAAAGGAGCATCACTGAAGACTAACAAAAAACACCAAACACACAAACTTAATGCCAAAGACAAGGTGATAAAACATTCAGCTCATTTATATTATCTGCTGTTGTTCGTCAAGCAGTGAGATAATTGACAGCAGTGTATTCACTGTAATCCTGATTATTCCTGATACTGACACTGTCAGGACAGTCAGATTTCTTGTGGAAATTCACCACTGCGTAATTCAGATCCTCAGCAGATGTGATGCAGCACTGAGAGTCACCAGTGGCTTTCTGAACTGTAGCGTAAACGCAGTTAGAAGAATCAGAGGGGTTTGTGGGTAACTGTTTGTGAGTGTCTTTAATCTCCTCATAATCACAACCAGTGTGAGAAACCTGAGGAGAGACAGAAATTATTTACAGCTCCGAAGATCCTCAGGATGGAAGGCATTAGACATTAATATCATTTTATACAGTAACTGGACTCACCACTTCATGTTTTCCTGGTCCAGTCTGAGATGACGAATCACCGCCTGCCAAAAACAAGCATCCTAAATTAATTACATTATATCGCAATTCAACACTGATGTCTTGTGTACATTTTTTCACACAATCATCAAATATCTGTATTTTGCTCATCTCGTTGCAGCCTATAGGTGGTGACAGAAAGTGGGAAAACAGATCAAGAAATCTGTTTTAATCTCAGTATAAATGGTGAATTTCTGCATCTAAAGAAGTTAAGAATGAGTTTTACCTTGAGACTGACGCTTCTTACAGAAAAACAGTAATAAGAGTCCAGCTGTGATCAGAGCCAGAAAAAACAAAACCAGAGGGATGATCAGAGAAGAGCCTGAAAACACATGAGAAATAATGTTAGAATCTGATCACTATGAGCTAAATATCAGATCAGATCATTGACGTTTGGAATAGGATTGGCCAGACCATGATACTGGATTTCAGGGTTGCCAGGTCTGCATAACAAAACTAGCACAATGACCAGTCAAAACTAGCCCAAAAAGTAGCCCAAATGACCATATACCAAATATCAAAACTGATAATATGCCATTCCCATACCTAAAATGCATATTTTACAGTCAGTGTTATGCAAATTGAAAACCACTATATCGTAGTGATTATAAACACAACTCAAAGGCTCCGACCAGTGGCCCTCCTTCACAAAACTTACCATCTAGCACAGTTTTATCATTGGTAGAATGTAGAATATTTCAATATAAGCTTTTCAGTCAAACACAATTTATGCAATATGCCAAACTTTTAACAAAAATAAATAAATAATAATAATTGTGACTGAGGTTTTAAATTTTAGTACTGATTCAGGTGGATTCAAACCCCTGCAGACAGTCGGTTAGAACTGTATAATGATTTCTAATTTGAAGAATTCACTCTAGACTCCAGAATCTCATTAAACTCATGAAAAGATTTCTCATTCTGCATGTCTGCTCACCGCAATGTCAGAGATATCTGAAGAGGTGTAACCAAGAGGTTTTGAGTTGAAAATCCCTTCAATTTCAGTCAAGACTGTTCCAACATGCCAGTTGAGAAGGCAGGCAGGCTTAAAGAGCTGTTGTCTCGCAAGTGGCAAGTCAGCCATACGAGGAACTTCTGGTTGTCCCTTCCATCTTCAACACTCCACACAATGTCGCTGGTGTCGCCAAACTGCTTCACGGCCTTGCAATACCCAGTAGGTTCTCCTTATCTCTGCGAACACTCGTTCTGACCCAGGGTAATGCAGCTTCTCATCATAATCCTTGATAATGAGTTTGGTCACAGGATGTTGAGGAGCAAGGACGATGGGATAGACACAATCCAATTCTGTCTCACTGCAGCATCTTAAACAGCCACCTACACAAATAAGTCCAGTGGTAGGGTCAAACTCAGGAGAGAGAGAAGCCAGCCTGCTTACACCTGATACTGGTTACCTGGACTTCAGTTGGACCATCTCGGTAGGGAAGGATTCAATCTGTATGTGACAAAGCACTGTTTGTTCTACCTCTCTGTGTTTGTCAGTGCACGTAATGTTCACCACCCCATAAAGCTGCTGACTGCATCCCTTTATGAAATCGGCCAGTGTGTCATACTGCTGTGGATTTGGCAAAGGTATAACTGTAGTCAATCCACAAAATGCATACTGCCTTAGTTCGCCACTCTTTTCTTCAGCAGGCAAGGAAGGTTGCTCGGGACAATTCACTGGCGGCAGTTTGAGAAATGAAGGACTTTGATTCCACTGGCTTCCTTAAACTAGGTCACACAAGCGTTTTATCTTGTGATGCTGTCCGCAGGATTGTCCCTGGATCGTATGTAACGCCAGGTAACAGATGCTGTGAGCTCTTGTATTTCAGCCACCTGAGTTCCCACAAACACCTTGTAACAACAAGAACTTGACAACAGCCAGGCAAGCACAGTCGTCGAATCTGACCAGAGTGTTAAGGAACAGATGGGGATGGTGAGTTCTGTGACAAGGACCTTGGAGGGCTGGGCACCACTCAGAGCTGCACATAGTTCAAGGCGAGGTATATACTGTTGCTTTCGGGGTGTAACACATGATCTGGCCGCTCAAAATGCAACTTCAACTTGGCCTTCTGTGTTTTCTATTCGCAAATATGCCACAGATTCATAGGCCTGCTCAGATGCGTCACAGAATACGTGTATATCACATCTGTTATTTGGGAGATCCATGTATGGACTGGAATAGCATCTTGGCAGTGATATTTTTCCAGATCACCCAGTTCCTTCTCCCATGAACTCCATAAGCTGAGCAGATCTTCTGGCTTTATATCCCATAGGCGCTGCACCAGTGTTTTTGGCTCTGATTCACTTCCCTGTGTAGCGCAAAGTGTCTGACTGACAATGCAAGAGCAGTCCAAGGGTAGATTCACTGGTATCTTGCAGTCTCTGACTAAGCCAGAGCTCACACCTGTTCGATCTTGTATCGGAGGGAAGGTGAGCAACCACTGTTGGGCAATTGCTGACTCACTGTCGCAATTCAAAGCCTCCCTCATTTAGGAGGGCACAGAGCTGATCAACAAGGTCTTTGGCGACATATGTGGATGTGAGACTGCGTAGACAATTGTCAACATAGAAGGACGTCTTTCTATCACCACCCCCATCTGATCTCCTGGTTGACTGTGGTCTAGCACATGCTTTTGCAGGGAGAATGTTGCACAACAGGGACTGCAGGGGAGTCCCAAAGGGAAGTATCTGCCACTGGTACACATCTGGTGCTTGATCTAAGGTTATATCTCTCCACAGGAACCGAAGTAAAGGTTTGTCATCAGGAAGTGGGACCTGGAAGAAGCAGCTCATTCAAGTTTTGGCCCTCATAATGGAATGAGAAGTTGTAAACAACACGATTCTTGCCATTATGCATGACCATATGGTGAGGGATGTACCATGATTTTTGTAATGTCTCAGCCTCGCATGGTTGCAGTTTCTCCACATAGCCAGCATTCTTAAGTCTCTCAATCTCAGTTTTGTAAGCACAGGCCTGATCAGGGTTCTTCATCAGCTTTCGCTCAACGCTTCTTAGCTGCAGCATAACAGCTTCTTTTGACATGTGCAGAGTTGGCATGTGTTGTATGCGAAGGAATGGCGTTGCATACCGAATGACACCATCCACGTTAACTCTCACAATTTTGTCTTGTAAAAGTCTGATGGCCTCTTGATCAAGTTTTGACTGCATCATTAATTTCTCACTGTTGTATGGAATTACATCCACCTGCCATTGCTTTGCCACTTGGGCAAACAGATCAGCATTGGGGGAGATGGCAGTAAAGAGGCATTGGTGAGTGTTGAGCCTGTGCTTGATCTTGTGTAGGGCCTTGTAGCATCCGGCCTAGCCAAGTTTAAACTGCAGCAGGTCCACCTGGAGGGCCTAGGCGAACAGGCTCAACTGGGGTAACAAGGTGTGGACAATCTGAGCCAATTAGCAGTATAGGTTTTGTCTATTTGCTGCAAAATCCAGCCAACAACAGGGTGAGTTTGCTCAGCGAGACCAAGCCTTTTCAGCTGTAAAGGCACCTTGAATGGGTAATTTCTTGTGTCAGTTAGTGACAAGAGACAAAGTGAATGAGACTGCCGCCCCATGAAGAACCTCTTGGTCCTGCCTCACCGTTCACAGTATTAGGTCCTCAGGCTGCCCCTTCATATTTAACTGCTGTGCTGCTGTGTGGAGCAGTATGGTCCTCTCCACCCCATCATCTAATACAGTATATGCCTCAATAGATTTGTCCCCATTGGTGATGACTTTGCTCACCTTTAGACGAACCTTGTGGCTGTAGATAGAGCGATCTACATACAGGGTGTCCTTGGTGGTGTTAACCAGACAGGAGTTGTCTTTAGTGTCCGTTTCAGTTTTGCTATCTTCAGTCCGTCCATTTACATAATGCAGTATACAGAGGTGTTTCCTATGGCATGTCTTACAGGGGGCTTTCAGGTTGCATTTTGAGGCATGATGACTCTGTACTTACGGATCCAAGATTCCTTCTGTTCTTTAGTGAGCTCTTTGAAATTGGCACACCCATTTAAGAAGTGATTGGCATTGTCACAATAGGGACAATATGCATGCAATCTCCCTTTGAATCTGGCAGATTTAGATGTTACCTCTTGAGCGGCTGCTTGGATTTCACTCCCAGTCATGGGTTTCTCTATGTCAAGCAAGATGCAAGCTGGTTTCCTAAAAGCCCTTGGGTTACGGCGGTCCTGCCTTTTCTTACTTCTAGGTTCTAGTGGGAGACCTGTCCTCTTGGAGCTATCATCTTATACTTGGAGCTCGTACTCCAACCAGTTAGAGAAATCGAGGAGAGTAGGTATAGTTACCCTCAGTGAGTGTATGTATCTCCTTAAGCTAGTTCTCAGCTCATGAGGGAGTCTTACTTTGAAGTTGTGACACATGTGACCCACAGTTTAATTGTAGATGATTTGTGAGGATCTGACACTTGAAACGTTCTGTGGCTTGGTCAGGGAGGAGGTTCTCTAATGCCGTGCACAACCTTGAAAACTCTCTTGGATCTGATGTCATCATGGAGGCTATAGATGGGGTACGATACCTTGACGTAGCTTGAGGCTGATCAAGCTTGGTGAAACAGTGCAGTCCCTCACCTTCTCTGTTATCTGCCTGATCTGCGCAGAGAGGTAATGATGGAAGTCTCTGCTTTGTGTGGTGGTGACTGGCTGACTACAACATGTTTCTGGCAAATGAAAATGAGGAGCTGGTACTGGAGACACTGATTTGCATGGGGTGGCCATGTTTGTGGCTAGGATCTCTCCTTTCATGACAGCATTCTCTGTTTTAAGGCCTTGTAATGCACTTTAAATTTAAAAGTTGTCAAATGCACCTGCAAAGCTCATCATTCTCCCTCGGCATCTCCTCCCAGGTAGAGTGTCGAGCCTGAGGATGCAGCTTGTCCTTTGTATCTTGCCATTTATCCTGTAGCACCAGATCACTGGAGGGTGAACACTGACTTATTGATGTGGAGACACTGGACTCACGGTTTGAAGACAAGTGGAGGATCTTCAGCATTAGCTTCATCACCACTGGAACATGCAGGTTGCTTGGATCTCCTCTCAGATCCAGGTCTTTGCACTTGGAAGTCTGCTAGATATGCAGATGGCTTTACAAGTCGTCTAGGGCAGATAACTGCAAGCTCTGACTCTCAATTCTCTGTAGTAATTCGAGCTCTGGCTCGAAGGACCACTTGTGACTGAGGTTTTAAATTTTAGTACTGATTCAGGTGGATTCATACCCCTGCAGACAGTCGGTCAGAATTGTATGATTTCTAATTTGAATCCAGGCAACAGAATCTCATTGAAGCGTTTTGCTGAAGGCAAAGTTGTGGTTCTGGAACAAAATACAAAATAATCTTACATGGAGTAATTATTTAAGTATAAATATTAGGTTTTGGATTACATGTACATTGGTTACATGTGTCTACCAAATTTCATACCTGCGCTTAATTGAAATTTTGTAGGTGGCGCTATGAAGCCATTTTGCCAGACCTAATTCTGAAACCCATATCAGACATACATTTTCACCACTTCTGACGCGTGTGCAAAGTTTCATGGGTTTTCGAACATGTTTATGCCCTCAAAAATGTGATATATTTCGGAGAAGAAGAATAATCGACTGAGCAATTACAACAGGGTCCTCACACTATCGGTGCTCGGGCCCTAATAAGGTAGTTTAACACCATGTCTGTGTAAATAATTACATTCTATGACTGCCCACAAAATGGCGCCATTACCACACTATGCGACTGAGGCACATTTATATGATATGGTAAACAGGAAGTTATTACTCATGAAATAACTTGTTAAAACATTAATATTTGTCATGGTAAATAATTTACATTAATTGCATCTGCTATAATGACCATGAAAGCAAGCCAAACGGTGACAAATCAACTATATAATGCCGTAAACATAAATATACATATGGTGCTATGTGTCTCATTCGTGGCATAAGAACAATCGGCAGATTTAAATAAAGAATAACCAAATACACTTACTTTATAAGCACACACGGCACAACTATATTACATTAGTGGAGACAAACGTGAGATGAAGCAGATTACTCATGAAAAGAGTTCACGTTCTGCATGTCTGCTCAGTGCACCTGCTCCACTTCCTGACAGCACATGATGCAAGTGTTGATTGATCACATGAAGAAAGTTCAAGAAGCCTTTTGAACAGTAATAATAAAAAATCAAACCGGTTTCTAGGTACATTGTACATTCATGCGAACGATGTAAATAATAATCTTGTCTTGCGCGTGCACATCAGTTTAACTGAATGTACCAGCCAGTTTGTCATAAATAGACTTTTTGAACCATATGTAACAGCAAGTACAGGTGCTGGTCATATAATTAGAATATCGTGAAAAAGTTCATTTTTTTTATTGTAAATTATTTTTAAAAAAATGAAACTTTCATATATTCTAGATTCCCTACATGTAAAGTAAAACATTTCAAAAGTTTTTTTTTTTTTTTTTTTAAATTTGTTGATTAGAGCGTACAGCTCATGAAAGTCCAAAATCCAGTATCTCAAAATATTAGAATATTTACATTTGAGTTTCATTAAATGACCATCCCTACAGTATAAATTCCGGGTATCTTTTGTTCTTTGAAACCACACTAATGGGGAAGACTGCTGACTTGGCAATGGTCCAGGAGACAATCATTGACACCCTCCACAAAGAGAGTAAGTCACAGAAGGTCATTACTGAATGGGGTGGCTGTTTACAGAGTGATGTATCAAAGCATATTAAATGCAAAGTTGACTGGAAAGAAGAAATTGGGTAGGCAAAGGTGCACAAGCAACAGGGATGACCGCAAGCTTGAGAATACTGTCAAGTAAAGCCAATTCAAACACTTGGGAGAGCTTCACAATGAGTAGAATGAAGCCGGAGTCAGCGCATCAAGAGTCACCACACTCAGACATCTTCAGGAAAAGGACTACCAAGCCACTTCTGAACCAGAGACAACGTCAGAAGCATCTTACCTGGGCTAAGGAGAAAAAGAACTGGACCGTGAACAGTGGTCAAAAGTCCTCTTTTCAGATAAAAGTAAATTTTGCATTTCATGTTGAAATCATGGTCCCAGAGTCTGAAGGAAGACTGGAGAGGCACAGAATCCAAGCTGCTTGAAGTCTAGTGTGAAGTTTCTGAAGTCAGTAATGATTTGGGGGGGCCGTGATGTCTGCTGGTGTTGGTCCATTGTGTTTTATCAAGTGCAAAGTCAATGCAGCCATCTTCCAGGAGATTTTGGAGCACTTTATGTTTCCATCTGCTGACAAGCTTTATGGAGATTTACATCCATCTTTCCTTTTCCAGCAGGACTTTAGCACCTGCACACAGTGCAAAAACCACTTCCAAGTGGTTTGCTGAGCATGATATTACTGTGCTTTATTGGCCAGCCAATATGCCTGACCTGAATCTATGGGATATTTTCAAGAGAAAGATGAGAAACAGTCGATCCAACAATATACAGATGATCTGAAGGCTCAATAGTGCCTCAGCAGTGCCACAGGCTGATCACTTCCATGCCACACTTCACTGATGCAGTAATTTGTGCTAGGAGCAAGTCATTTGCTGTAATATGTCCTGCCGATCAAGTATTGAGTGCACAAAAGAACATACTTTAAATAACTTGAACTTTTCTGTTTTGCAAATCCATTTTTTGATTGATCTTAGGAAATATTCTAATATTTTGAAATACTGGATTTTGGACTTTCATGAGCTGTACGCTCTAATCATCAAAATTTAAAAAAAAAAAAAAAAACTTTTGAAATGTTTTACTTTACATGTAGGGAATCTAGAATATATGAAAGTTTCATTTTTAAAAATAATTTATAATAAAAAAATGAACTTTTTGATGATATTCTAATTATATGACCAGCACCTGTATGTAAAAATGGCATATTCTTCACTTAAATCAACAAGTTTTCCACTATGGAATGCCAAATCTGTCGAAATAAGAAATAAGTAAATACATAAATAAATATAGAAATAAATGGAAAATAATAATAATAAAATACATAAATAAATATATAAAGTGTTTATATACTTTATTACCTTTTTTCACTTTTATTTTTTCATTTATTTATACATTATTTATATATGTCTACATTTATTTATTTGTTTATTTATACATTTCTTTGTCCATATGGAAATGAGGGGGGCGTGTTTTACCTCAGACATAGCAATCGAGCTCAGAGCGGCAAGGGCGAACCTTTGAGGCCACAGTCTGATTAGTCAACCCTCCCCGTCCTCTTACATACATTTTCAGTAGGAGAGACACGGCAGACATGCCAAGCTGTTCACGAGAATCCTGCGCTTACAGCACAAGATTAAAAAATTAAGATTATACAATGAAACTTTTTGTATGGAAGAAAACAGGAAGAAATGCACTTTCGCTAAAGATTTATCATCATTTATGCCGCGCAGCGATTTTGACTTGCACGTATCAGAGGATTATTATGAACCACGAAGGCAGCTGACATTAATGGAGGAATTTTGCAGCTTTACTCGCAAACTACAATTCCTGTTCATCAATAAGGTGAGAACCAGAAATACACTCGAATTTAGTACATGAATTGAAAAGTGTACTATCAAAGTAGTAATAAAGATGTTTGCCATCGTAATGATGACAACAGCGCACACAAAAGTAGTAGCTGTTCCGTGCTCCAGCACAGTTAGCGCTCACACTGCATGCGAACCGCACTCAAGCCCAACCGAACCGTGCTCCGAACCTCTTCCAAACAGGCCAGGGACGGCTAAACGAACCACGCTCGGGCACGAAACGGAGCGATCACACTTGTCAAACGAACCGGGATTTGTCGGTTCAGAGCGCCTGTGTGAGTACACACTAAGTCATTCATTCCCTGTGTAACTTGCAAAGGCATGTCCACAAACCTCTTGCATTTCGTTTGGTCACACCACAAGTGTCACTGTGGCCTCAAAGCTTCACCCTTGCCACTCTGAGCTTGATTGCTATGTCTGAAGTAAAACACGCCCCCCTCATTACCATACGGACAAAGAAATGTATAAATAAATAGATGTGGAAATAAATGCACACATAAAAACATATCAATAAATAAGTGGAAATAAATAAATAAATACATGTATAAATAAATAAATAAATAACAAAAAATAAATGTGGGAAAATACAATTAAACAATGAAATACACACTTTTTTTTTTTTTTTTTTTTTTTTTTTTTACATTTCTTTGTGGGAAAATACAATTAAACATAATGAAATACACACTTATTTTTTTTTATTATTTTTTACATTTCTTTTGTTTATTTATTTAACATTTCTTCTTACATTTCTTTATGTATTTATTTATTTCTTATTTCGGCAGCTTTGGCATTCCACAGCAAACCGCCAAAATGCAGATTCAACTCAAGATTGATTAGGTTATAATTGCTATTTATTTTCACATATTAACTACTTATAATGTATTAAATGTAATATTTATTTTAGAGTGGAAAATATAATTTATTTTTATGTTTAGTAATATATTTCAGCCTCTAGGGGGGTCAGGCCTCCTCACAAGCTACACCCATTGATCATGTTTGTATTTCAGCTCAAGATCACCTGCTGATGTGTTTGGAGACGCCAGTGATGTAGAAGTTCTGGAAACGCCTGTGCTTGGTGAAGTTTTGACTGATGAAAAAGAAGAAGCGGATGATGGTGGTGATGATGATGATGATGATGATGATGATGATGTTTCTGAGAATTTTGTATATAAAAATGAAAAAAAATTATTTCTAAATTATGCTTTTTTTACACACAGAACCTGACGCCACATTTCTCATGATACAGATACTTGGGTAACACTTTACAATGAGGTTAGTTAACATTGGCTAACCATGAACAACACCTCTGTTCAGCATTAGTTCATCTTTGTTAACGTTAACTCACACATATATTAATGCATCTATTCATGCTAACAGTGCAATTAGTTAACATTAGTTAATTCATTAGATAACATGAACTAATCATGAATAATGCCTGTAAATAGCCTTAATGTTTGAAGGTTAATGTACTGTACATATTTACATTAGTGTTATCATTGATTTTTTGTTGAAATCTCAACATTGTTTAAACATTAACTGGGGGTGCAAAAGTGATGTTGAAAAAATATCACTTTATAATGTTAAATCAATAATATTACCATTGATTTGAGGTTGAAATCTCAACATTGCTTCAACATTAACTGAGGGTGCAAGAGTGATACTAAAGCAACATCACTTCGTAACGTTAATTCAATCAACACAGTCGACACATCAACACTGACTCAACATTGTTTTAAGGATTACATGCTATCTGGGAATGATGATGGTGGTGATGATGATGATGTTTCTGAGAATTTTGTATGTAAAAATGAAAAAAAGAAAAAAATTCTAAATGATGTTTTTTTTTTTTTTTTTTTTTACACACAGACACCACTTTTTTGACACCACTTTTCTCATGATACAGATACTTGTTACTGATGGCAATCACTACCCAGAATTCATGTTTGCTGATACACAGACACTTAGAAAGCAGAATTGCAAGCTGTTTGTTTGAACTGAAGCCTGTGATTTCACACTGAATAATACAGTGCATTGCAGGGTCACTGGATGAGCACCATTAACTGCAGTTAACTACAGTACAAGTGTGGTAAAAGGACTCACAGCAGCACTAAAACCTGCACTTCTACTCCATCCAAATGACCACACTAATGCTGCAACACCAGACACTGCAGTGATCCGAGATTAACAGACACAGAGAGAACTAAACACTAAACGCTAGGGCTGGGTAAAAAATATTGATTTCTCGATTTTAATCGATTCTCATTTTTACGAACCGATATCGATTCTTAAATCCCAAGAATCGATTAGTCTAGTCTGTTTTCAGTTGATGAATGAACAGAACATGTAGCGCGCCTCCCATCCAATAAATCGCAATAATCTTTGTGCTTTGTTACTTTTGATATGAAGCAAAGTCTCATTCAAATGATGTACATCTTATTATGAGATTCAAAAAATAAATACCGTTTTGCCACTGTTTAATGTGGCGTGACAGATCGCTTTAGCGCCTCAGTTAAAGAGAAGTGGCAGCACGAGTGCATGTGAACATCCTCTCCTCCGCTTTAATACCAGTTACAGCGCGAAATAAACATGACTAAACATCTGAAGGTATGTTAAAATATACAGTACAACTTACCGAAATCCGTATCATGTCTCGTGTAATAGCTCAATCAGTGTTTCAACCTCGGAAAGACGTCAATAAAACAGCTTGTAAACAATGTCACGTAACGTCACATTTACCTCAGAAAAACACATTCAGTGACCATAAACTCGTTAGTCATCTAGAAAAGTGAACTATAGAAAGCAGCATTCTGATAAATATAGATATGCACCGTTACATATTCATTATAATGTTCTTCAATATTTAATGCATGTTTGAATAAATCAGTTATGACAGCCACGATTTAAATGTTGAAATTTATAAAAAAAAAAAAAAAACGAATTGGAGTAGAAATATGATTATGTAATTCTAAACTTTATTTATTAAAAAAAAATTCATTGAGTGTAATTTAAGTGTTTGTATATAAATAGGTTAATTTTAACCTTCAGTATTATAGTAAAGAAGTACCAAATGACTCCCATGTGTAGTTTACAGCATCAGTTGAGAGATTTTTTTCCTCTAGAAAATTTGCCATGTACTGTAACTGATATACTACATCCACAAATAATCGAAATCGAATCGAATCGTAATCGAATTGAAAGCATGTGAATAGAAATCAAATCGAATCGTGAAAATTGTGTCAATACCCAGCCCTACTAAACGCTTTCAAACCGCAAGATCTTCAGCCAGTTGTAGATGCTGACAAAGACAATGTAGTTGCATGAACAGTAAAAAAAAAAAATTAACAAATAACTATAACTGTGTAAAAAATATTAGAGTGGTCATATTTATAGAATGAAATTAATAAATTGGTTAAACACAAACATTGACAACTGCTTTACTATGTGCGCAGTGCAGTTTCTCATTGTGAAAGTGACGTGACGTGTGGTCAAGTACGCTGTCTCATACTCAGAATTCGTGCTCTGCATTTGGGTTGCGGTTGGGCGTTATGTGCCTTGTGGTAATGAGAGAGGAAGAACACGCTGTTCATTCTGACTCTCTAACCATTAGGCCACGACTGCCCCAACTGCATCACAAACACAAAGCTGCACTTGATAGACTGCAATTGTACAAACTGCAATTTTTTATACTTCCTCTTTTTAACTGCAGTTTGTGGTTTTGCTCTGTTAAACAGACAGAACATCTAAATTAAAAATAATCCTACTTGAATAGAATCAGCTTCAAACATCAATGATTTTAAGCAACATGATAAATAACATACAGTGATCTGCCGAACAGAAATTAGTCATGGTTTTCAATAAACTGATGATTAATATCACTGAGAAAATCATCTGTACCTGTAGGGTTGATCAGGACTCGTGTGATGAAGCTCTTGTGTCTTTGATCAGACTGAACTCCACACCAGTATTCTGAATGTTGTTCAGTCACATGACTGATTCTTCCCGTCAGGAGCTGCTTTTCTCTGTCATCATACAGCTGGATCTTTCCCTCAGGACTCCATCTTCTGCTGTCCTTCACAGACGTCTCTTCAGCACAGAGATTATCTCCAGATCTCCAGCAGAGAAACTTCACATCTCTTTTATGGGATTGTGGGTATTTGCAGCTGATGTTCACAGATGCTCCTGCAGCAGCTGATAGACTGATGCTCTTCACACAACAATCATCTGTTTCAGATCCAAATCAAGTGCAGCAATGTTACAATTACCAGATATATTCATGGATTCTGTCAAATAATGCAGAAATGAATGAAAGCGTCTCACCGTCTCTGATGTCCAGATTAAACTGAGAGAAGACACTGTAGTCTTCAGAAACTTTGACTGTAATCTTATATTCTCCAGAGTCGTTCACATTCAGCTCTCTGATAAACACACGTAAGAGATCTGCAGATCTGTCATCATGAACAGAGAATCGTCCGTCATGTTTCCGTTCTGTTGTTCTGTTAGTGTTCATTACAGTAAAACATTGATCTGCTGCAGTTTTACAGACTTTCACATTGTTCTTGTGTTTCATCTTATATTTGAAGTTTATAATGACGTTTCCTCCTGAATATCCTCTCACACTCCTGTTTTGTTGATCTGTTAAACACAAACTCAGATAATTTGTCATTTTGTTCTCAATATAAACACATATCTGCTCACTGCTGCAACATTTATGAATGAAGTCAAGATTATGAGTGTAAATCTTACATCAGGAGATCAAAAGGTTATTGATGGTGTCTGTTATGAGTTTCACGTGTGAACGGCAGTAATTACAGTCAGTGTTGAGTATCGTGATGTTGTGGAGATCATCATGGGTTTGAGCTCTCAGTTACTCACCTGTTATAACCTTCAGATTCACTTCAGTGTAGGAATCTTTTCCTCTAGTTCTACCAAATGTACAGTTGTACGTCCCAGAATCCTCTTCACTCAGATTTCTGATGGTCACTTTCAAGACTGCTGAACTTGTGTTGTCATACAGAGAGAATCTTCCAGATTTAACCCATTTATCTTTAGTCTCAGTCTCGATGAGGTCAGAGCATGTGGACCTCTGATCACCTCGACAAAAAGACTTTGCTGTATTTTTTGTCTCATATTTGCATGTGATCGTGACTCCTCCTCCTGAATATCCTGTCACATTCATGGAGCTCACGACACCTACAACAAACCAGCATCTTAATACAACACTAACATATACTGGAGTGAGAGTTATTTTAAAGTGTCCCTAAAGGTAATTTCACCATATTAGGTGAAGATAAAAGTTGCGTCCCAAATGACACACTATACACTATGCACTATGCAGTCTACTAAACTGTGTAGTGTATGAATTTTATAAGGTTATTTTGTCATTCAACATCAGAGTCTGATGCCCCTCCCCCTCCACTACATAATTAAAGCTGCGACAGTCGAGTGCATGAAGTGTCCAAGGCCCCGTTTACACTAGTGCGTTTTTGTTTTAAAACGGCGTTTTAAAATGAAAACGATCTCCATCTACACTAAATGGCCGAAAACGCACGTCACATGACCATTCATGCACACTGGGAATGCGTATATAAGTGTAAACAGTTGCCTCTTGCACATGTAGGCAGCTGCAGTATTAAAAAATGCAGAGTTTAACTGCACAATGGCTGCTAAAAATGACAACAAAGCCAGCAAAGATTGCAGTTCAGTCTCCATGTTATTGTTTACATGGTCGTCAAGGATACGCAGAGCGAACGTGGGCAACCAAGGCATCGCTTTCAAAACTCTCTGATTTGGTCCGTTTATACTGAAACACAAAACCAGCGTTTTCAAACTAAAACAGGATCTGCAGCGTTTGCGAAAGTCTCCTTTTTCGAAAGTCTTTCGGTTCGAAAATGCCGGCATAGTGTAAAGGACAGGTGTAACCGTGGCAAAACTTACGAAATCTCACTAGTGTAAACGGGGCCAAGATTCAGTATTTAAAGTGCACTATTCCTTTTTGAATTTTCAGTGTGAACATACTCATGCTATTTATGGAAGTAAATGAATGACAAATGTTTGGAAATAAAACAGCTTGTTGAATTGCACTAACTAAAAAAATATCCATTACATAACCGTGCTTGCATTTTAATGGACTGAAATTCAACATGGTTGTATATTTAAACAGTGAATATTTCAATTCAAAACATTTCATGCACATTTTCATTATTAAAAATTCAATGATCCATATTCACCTTTCAGATTTCACTTCCAAAATATTCGGTCTGTTTAAAAATACAACCTATAGCCTAATATTTGACAGGCAATTTTCCGTCCATTTTATTTCACTTTACGAATTCGCTTCCACAAATTCAGTGGTTCAAATTCAAAATAAAATTCAACATTGCACATCTGGGAACTGCAGGAATAGCAGTAGATTGCCGATGCATGATCTCCATCTGCTGTTAATGAAGACCCAAACAACAGCTAGAGAATCATTCATTCACAAAAACAGATTTACAGAAATGGAGCAAGTGTACATGATGATTATCAGGGCCAGTATATATACCCGGAAAAGCTGATGAAGACACACAAGTTGTGTTTACGTTTAATTCAATGTCTTCACGGTTTCTTTCCCTGTGTAGCTTACATGTAAGCAGCCTTCTCTAATGCAACCGAGATTATAACGATATTCCCCTCCCCGACGCTGATGTACAGATCAAACATTACATCTTAAGATATATTGCTCTCGGCTGTTTATATTGATTCAGATGTCCCAATTCGATTCACAAGATTCAATTCGATTACGATTTTCGATTCTATTCTCGATTTTCGATTCAATTCAATGAATTCAATGATTACATTTTCACTGGCCCCACCACAAAAAAATTAATAAATGAATAAAATGGTTATTGTTTTGTTGTTTTTGACCCATGTGTTCTTGCAGTATTAAATAAGGTTATGACACTCAATATTTTAGATACCAGTGAAATTTAACAATTCTCAATTCCATTTTCGATATCACAGCTACTAAACTACTAATATAAGTTTCAAAGATTATTAAAGACAAGTAAACAGTCATTAATAAAAAAGAACAAATAATTAAACTGCAAGCAATAGCACAAATAAATAAATACAACAGAACAAAGATACGGGTGTGAGTGCTGCGCACACAAATCTCCTCACACAGCGTGCGCGAGTTCTCCCTAACCCGCTGTAAAGTGTTCATGTAGGTGTCAGGATTGACGCACACCTTTTAGATTTTTGATATTTATTAAAATGAATATGAGCCCATATGCTAGTGTAAAAATAGCAATATTTACACAAGATTTGACAGTTTATTTCTATTAAATATCAAAAATCTAAAAGGTATGAATGATACTTGACATCTACATGAACACTTTACAGTTGGTTTTGTGACTGTAAGTCATTCTCCTAAAATGCTGTTTAAAGTTAGAAACGTGTATACCGATGTTGTATGTATTTTTAATAATGAAAATGTGTGTGAAATGTTTTAAAGTGAAATATTCATTGTTTAAATATACAACCATGTTGAATTTCAGCCCATAAAAATGTAAGCCTTAAAAAATACATTACATTAAAATACAAGCACGGTTAATGCAACACATTTTTTTCCATTAGAGCAATTCAACAAGCTTTTTTTGTTTAAAAAACATTTGTCATTATTTTACTTCCATAACTACTTATACTACAAAATGGCGTATAGTGCATAAGTACACAAATTGAGACGCACCTAAAGATTTTTGGTCATTCTTTAATCTGTGTTCTAGTTCATCTGATGTGATTGTTGGATCAGAACGTGATTCTTACCAGGAATCATCAGCAGAGTGAAAGTCAAGATGATCCTCATCCTTCTCTCTTATTAAATGATCTTCTCTGTTGTCAGTAGATTCAGTTCTTCTGAAGCTCTTCTGAAGTGTTCAGATGAGTTTGAATGTTTCCTGGAAGCATCCTTAAAATGATCTGCTAAATGTGACAGAGATGCGCACTTCCTCTGAGAGAGATAAAGTGAGAGAGAGAGAGAGAGAGAGAGAGAGAGAGAGAGAGAGAGAGAGAGTGTTAATAGAGAGGGAAGTAAAACTATTTTACACATTTTTAATGAACACGCAAACCCAGACAGAACAGACACGAGCAGATAAAACTCATTATTAAGTGTTATTTTACACAGATTTTCACAGAATGATTTTTTTTCAAAGGCTTAGTTTTACAGGGTTTTTTTTGTCAGAACCGTAATTTTTAATGTTTTTAACTGACTCAAGAGTTTAATGAAGTGTTTCTTCAGTGCATCACAATCATTTTAAAGATAGAGATCAGCAGTTCCCATGGTAACTGTATAAATACACTGCTGACTGATTCATTTTGCACATTTATAAAATGAGGTGTCACTCATCTTTAGCTGTGTGCTGATCCAACAATTATATATTATGTTTATAGATTTTATTATTGTGATCTCTATTATCCCAATGTGACCTTTAATAGTTTCTACTGGTATTTTCTAAAGTGCTTTTGACTAAATTAATTTATTCTCTATGTCAGAATCAATCAATCAATCAATCAATGATTAAAACAGGAACTTTAGAGTTTAAATTGACTGAGCTCTGCACATAGACTGTAAAAAATATGGACGAGGACGACACACCTCCACTCTCTTCCATAGGCCTTTAGCCAAAGACTATAGAATAACACAAGACGTGTCACTCGTATTGTTTTGAATGGGAGAAAGTGCAACGCGCAATATGGCGGAATAAGTCCCGCCTTCTAAATAAGAGCCAATCACCGATTGGTAAAGTCACTGCAGCGGCCGTTAGAAGCTCCGGTTTCTATAGAAACAGTCAGAGGCGCGCCTCCGAAATAAGGCACACGAGACGCGCATTTAGGACTGGGCATGTGCATTAGCTTGATCCAGCCTGAAAAATACATTTTTTTGTCATGATTTGAGCGTTTAGAAACAACATTTATGAGACAGTTGTTATCAGATTTCATTGGTGATTTCAAATATGAAATTTAATCGAAAGCTTGGCAAACAGCTTTGGAGAATTTGATGTTTCCCCATTCAAAGAGAGATAGGAGCTGCACTTGGATGCCCGAGAGGCGTTTCAAAGATGGCCGCCGAGTGAAATGACTTGTCTTAAAGGGACTTTGCTTTAGCACAGTACGCGTGTCGTCACATCCGGCTTTGATTAGAAGTGTAAAGGAATTTCCGCCTGCATTATTGTCAATGGACAGGCGCCAGTTTTGAGAATAAAATTATACTTGCTTAGT
Organism: Ctenopharyngodon idella; assembly: GCF_019924925.1. Lineage (NCBI taxonomy): Eukaryota > Metazoa > Chordata > Actinopteri > Cypriniformes > Xenocyprididae > Ctenopharyngodon > Ctenopharyngodon idella. Next base: position 980,644 of record NC_067227.1, read on the forward strand.
TTAACATAACAATAAACTTCAATATTTAAAACTGTTTATTTAGACTTACATGTTACCCACTGTATGTCATCTTTCATATTAATGTGTAACATTATCTGAGCGAGGCGATCATCAGCGCTGCCGGTGTACTGACTGCATGAGATTAACGAGCAGCGCGCAGCTCGAGTTAAAATAAATCCAGCTGCCGGTAAATTCGAGCAACGGTCTGAGTGGCCGTATAAGCTACAAACAAGTAGAAAATAATTTCTTTGTAGATTATACAACAGCAACTTGGAAAACAGACAAAACAGAAAAGGTAAGAAGCGATATTTGAGAAAAGAGCATATCAATCTAATAGCCGTAGACTCATAGCGGAACTAACTTTACCCCACGTGATTTCCGATTCTTGTGGAAAAAAAAGGCCTATTAATGGTAGTAAACAGAGGTTGATATCTTTAGAATAAGTATCTGTGCTAAATTTTACAAAAAATAAATCACAACATTCCTGTGCTATGGGCACGGCCAATGTTAAAGGCTGCAGCGGAAGTTATTTTACGCTAATACTTGAAGCTTCCGCTTTTCGAACATGGAAGTGTGATAAAGGCCTATTGTAGAAAAGTGAAGCCGTCAGTGTCTCAATATGCCGCTGATTTGGGATCTGATTCTGCGGAGTAGTAAACGAGAAGTGGAGCCGTGCGCTAACAAGGTCCCGCCCACACTCCCCACAAACGTATTTAAAAAAAAAAAAAAAAAAAAAGTGAGACAAATCGCGGAAGAACGGACCTTTCACATCAAACGACCGTTCATATTCTGCTAATTCACGCCTGCACGCTAGGTGGCGCCGATCAACAATGCATTTGTCCTCTTGTATGTGCCTCGTATATGGCTTTAACATCAGCGTTAAATTAAGATGAATAAAGTTTGGTACTACATTAGAAACACAAACTATCTATAATGCTTACAAGAATAGATCTTAAAATATAATTAGAGGTACAATCAAGCTACGTTTCAAAATTAATTTGATTAATGTCTTTGCTCAAAACGCACTTTAAACTATCATCGAGTTATTGTAATAACAGACATGCATTCTTTGTATGTTTTATAATGGATTGAATGATAAATCTCATTTGTCACAAACATCCTTTATTGTTATAAAAATACTATGAGCTGCATAAAACACACAGAAAACATGCTGTCATGATCATATGTCTATTTGCCTTCATATTTCATCTGTAGAAAAATGTTTCTCTCAAGGCGGGATCCCGGCAGAGTTATTTCTTAAATATTTTGATTTACTCGGTCCAGTCTTCCTGACGGCCATCCACAGCAGTAGAGGTTGGTGTCTCTCACCCACAGATGAATACGGCACTTATATCGTTGATACCCAAAAAAGGGAAAGATCATTTGGACTCCGCAAATTACAGACCCATTAGTTTGTTAAATACAGATATAAAAATGTATGCCAAACACACCCAAAATCTGTGAATCTCACAGCCAAATCGGAAGCGCAATAGAAAACCTCTCAAATTAAGTCATCATTAAATTTTAAACAAGTTATTACTTCTACGAATCCATTTTGGACTTTCTGTGAGAGCGCCCTCTGGCTTCGAGTATGAATTAAACATACACTACACGAGAGTGTGCGCTCCGTAATGTTCAGATAGCCTTGTTGCAGATAAGAATAAAACGACTATCTTGTCTCTTTGAATTTAAATCTAGATTTATTTACATTGGCCTCTACGTGAACACACTTGCCTGAAAAAAGTACGGGTGACAAATTTACGTTTAATTAAAAGTGCGTCCCCGCGTATTCTACGCCATGGATTACTGTCTTCACTGTGTCCCATTGTCTCTCTAATGCAGGGGTACTCAACAGGCGGCCCGTGGGCATTAAATTTGTTGTAACTATTTGAGCGAAAAAGACTAGACAAGCATGAATCTCTCTAGCGCGCATGTGTTGAGCACTTGTGTTCGTGAACGCTGTCAAAGGTAAAAAACAAAGTAACCTTATTTTTTCCATCATGTAATGCAGTTGACATTCCTCAAACTTCGCAGTGTGTAAGTTGCCGATAGTCCTCTTAGCAGCATGAAAAACAAAACTTATATTCTTAATGTCAATGTGTTATAAACAGAAAGCAAGCAGAGAGCGCTCCCATTACAGATCTGTCGTCACATCATTGAGCTAAAGGAGAATATCTTATTTATCATGTTTACAACGTTGGCTATAATTAGAGAATTCATGAGATTGTGATTAAACAAAAAAAAAACAAAAAAAGATTTTTGGATTCTGACCAAATTAAAAGGTAGGTAATAATAATTCAAATAATAAAACCTTTGAGCGACCCTGAGTATAAATAGGCGCTATAAAAAGTGTTAAAAAGGTGCAATGGAGTATAAAACGACTCTAAAAAAGTGCAATGTTTTCGTCTTACTGATAAACTCTCTCATCAGCCAGTGAACAACAGCCAGACTTGAAATTACTTGTGAAAACAATGCAGACATTTCAGTATGAATAAGGACTTCTTTTCATCAGATCTTGTTTTTCTTTATGCATTTGTACATTAAGAATACAGCAAGACAAGCCATTAATCCTTTTTTTAAATGCCATTTATCATGTTCAGTGACACTTTAAATAGGACAACCATTAAAGTACAAGTAAGACTTAGCTAGATAATAAACTGCACTTTTAGTAAATACTCAGTAAAACTACAAATATTGTCTTAAGTAGGCCTAAATAAAAGTCTTACGATCCAAGTTATAATTTGTGGCACTTTGCATTTCATGTGGTTAAAATGCGGCCCTCTTGGCCTCCGAACTTGAGTACCCCTGCTCTAATGCCTTGGAAATTTTGTGTACCCATGAGCTGAGCAATACCTTTCAACAATGAGATCTTGTTGATGCTTCGTAAGCTCTTTGTGGCTCTTGGAGAAGCAGCAACCAAGATGGTGTTAGAAATATCTTACCAGAGGCCTACCCAGTTATTAACCCTCATATGCTCCTAGTTTCCTGTTTACACTCCGTGTATTTGGGGTCAGTATTACCCCAAAAATGTAGAGTGATTGTAATATATATATATATAAATTTTTAATAATACAAATAATATATCATTTTTTTTTTTTTTTACTTCTCATCTCTACATTAATGTTGTGTTTTGGGAGATACAAAGTACTTTTGTACCTATTTACCACAAAATTCCTCAACTACACCATTTGAAATATTACATTTTTATGAAAAAATCACTTAAATGATGATCTAAATTAAATACAGGTGCTGGTCATATAATTAGAATATCATCAAAAAGTTCATTTTTTTATTATAAATTATTTTTAAAAATGAAACTTTCATATATTCTAGATTCCCTACATGTAAAGTAAAACATTTAAAAAGTTTTTTTTTTTTAAATTTTGATGATTAGAGCGTACAGCTCATGAAAGTCCAAAATCCAGTATTTCAAAATATTAGAATATTTCCTAAGATCAATCAAAAAATGGATCTGCAAAACAGAAAAGTTCAAGTTCTTTAAAGTATGTTCTTTTGTGCACTCAATACTTGATCGGCAGGACATATTACAGCAAATGACTTGCTCCTAGCACAAATTACTGCATCAGTGAAGTGTGGCATGGAAGTGATCAGCCTGTGGCACTGCTGAGGCACTATTGAGCCTTCAGATCATCTGTATATTGTTGGATCGACTGTTTCTCATCTTTCTCTTGAAAATATCCCATAGATTCAGGTCAGGCATATTGGCTGGCCAATAAAGCACAGTAATATCATGGTCAGCAAACCACTTGGAAGTGGTTTTTGCACTGTGGGCAGATGCTAAAGTCCTGCTGGAAAAGGAAATCAGCATCTCCATAAAGCTTGTCAGCAGATGGAAGCATAAAGTGCTCCAAAATCTCCTGGAAGATGGCTGCATTGACTTTGCACTTGATAAAACACAATGGACCAACACCAGCAGACATCACGGCCCCCCCAAATCATTATTGACTTCAGAAACTTCACACTAGACTTCAAGCAGCTTGGATTCTGTGCCTCTCCAGTCTTCCTTCAGACTCTGGGACCATGATTTCAACATGAAATGCAAAATTTACTTTTATCTGAAAAGAGGACTTTCGACCACTGTTCACTGTCCAGTTCTTTTTCTCCTTAGCCCAGGTAAGATGCTTCTGACGTTGTCTCTGGTTCAGAAGTGGCTTGGTAGTCCTTTTCCTGAAGATGTCTGAGTGTGGTGACTCTTGATGCGCTGACTCCGGCTTCATTCTACTCATTGTGAAGCTCTCCCAAGTGTTTGAATCAGCTTTACTTGACAGTATTCTCAAGCTTGCGGTCATCCCTGTTGCTTGTGCACCTTTGCCTACCCAATTTCTTCCTTCCAGTCAACTTTGCATTTAATATGCTTTGATACATCACTCTGTAAACAGCCACCCCATTCAGTAATGACCTTCTGTGACTTACTCTCTTTGTGGAGGGTGTCAATGATTGTCTCCTGGACCATTGCCAAGTCAGCAGTCTTCCCCATTAGTGTGGTTTCAAAGAACAAAAGATACCTGGAATTTATACTGTAGGGATGGTCATTTAATGAAACTCAAATGTAAATATTCTAATATTTTGAAATACTGGATTTTGGACTTTCATGAGCTGTACGCTCTAATCATCAAAATTAAAAAAAAAAAACTTTTGAAATGTTTTACTTTACATGTAGGGAATCTAGAATATATGAAAGTTTCATTTTTAAAAATAATTTATAATAAAAAAATGAACTTTTTGATGATATTCTAATTATATGACCAGCACCTTTATACAATATAAGTTGTTTCTGGATATTGATCCAGGTGTTAGGTGTAGAATTCTGCCATCTGCTGGTTAGAGATTAACCTAAAAGAATTACAGTTTAAGAAAGAAATTGTTTTGACCAGCAGGGGGCCATAGAGAGCCATTCATTTTACTGCATGTGGCTCATCGTAACTTTTGTGATACATTTTGTGATTTATATATATATATATGTGAGTCATTTATCATTTCTTTGGCACAGGGGCGTAGTTTGTGGGGGGGATGGGGGTAGGTAACCCCCCAATATTCAATTCCATCAGTTACATATTCAAATCCCCCCGTTAAAAAGAATAAAACATGTACTGAAAAAGAGGTATGAGAATATTGTGTAATAGCTACACTCCACATATATTTTAGCTAGCTAATCCATTGCAATGCCATAACTATCAGTATAACAAGTTACCAAAACAGCCGTCTGGTATGTTAGTTCACTCTTCAATAGTGTCTGTAATTATCAATGACAAAATTATTCACATCCGTGTTTGTTTTCTTTCTTTTAAATGAATTGGCTGAATGAACGATTTAAGTGGCTCACTTATTAAAACAGCGAATCGCTCTCGCCTACTGGCGGATTCAATTTTTAACATAATTTCTTTCTTTTTAGAATCTCTGCTATGTTAGAATTTGATGAATGATTATACATAAATTTCATAAAATTATGAGGCGTATAAGCTCAAAATAATTGTTCCTTTTCATATTTGTATATGTTGAATTTGTAATCAGTTGAAGCATGTGTTCATTTCAACTCATTTTAATCATAAATGCTTGTAGATAGATAGATAGAAAGGAAGAAATAAATTATCCAATAACACTACTCATAAAACAGATTATTATTTTAATTAAAAAAAAAAATAACAGGCAGCGTTTGACGTTTAACCCACCCAATGTTCAAACCAAATCTACGACCTTGCTTTGGCACAAAAAACATTCAATGACTTCATCTTTCAAATTAAATTAATTCTTTTCTCACTTCGACACAACAAACGGCAAAACTCAGTGTACCTACAGGTCAATTTGCACATGCTTATGTACTGTTTTCAAAACTTCAAAAGATCAAAACAATAGCATAATACAAAACTGAATAAGACAGAAATATGCTGCATTTCTAGAGTAATACTGTAATGAAATATATTCTGAATCTAAAAAATCAAACACCATCAAAGCAAATAGATGAAACTGAACACCTACACAAGTGTTAGACTTTCAATTTCATCATCCATTCAAAGGGGAAAACTTGGGAATAATTTTGTACTGTTTTTGTTGTATGTAAACATGGTTCATGTAACATAAACTGCAGTGAATTATAAACAACAGAGAGTGTTATTCTTTTTGTGGCAGTTTTTTTTTTTCAACTGCTTTCACACAACTTTGCCTCTTTTTTTCAGAACTTTACACACAAATCCAAGAATTGCACAAACAAAATACAAAATGCCTCACTTCTCTTGCAAAATGCACTGCATTTAAAATATCACAAACACATCTCAAAAGCAAACATTTGTCTTACGCAGCAAACACTTTTGCCATCATATTCTATTTTGGATATATCATACACACAGTTATTCAAAACCTAAAGCTCTTCTTTCTTGAGCTTATGTGTTCATTTCTGTACAAGATTGAAAGTAATTGGCAGAGAGATGCTGAAAAATTCATGGTAAACACGAAAGCTAGATTGAAACCAAACTATTTATTGTTTTACTGTAAGCATTTGTGGTTGTGAATACAGTATTACAGTATGAAAGAAAAGAAATACATCAACCGTGTGTAGTTGGACAGAAACAATGGTTGTGTTTGAAAAAGGAAATCAAGATTTTTGTGTTACATAGAGAATTGTGTGTTGTGTTTTGTGCTGTTGTGTTTTATGAAATTGAAAACTGAGTCGAAGGCTGAAAATTAGTGTATGGTTTTGCAGATCTGGTGTGTGGTTCTGCTGTTTGAGTGTCAGGTTTCAGAAATTGTGTGAATTTTTGTGATTTATGAGGACACAAACTTGTATAATGACATGGGTATTACACTGGTATTACGACGTAAACATGAAATATGGGGACATTTCACGAGTCCTCATATTTAAAATAGCTTTAAAAACATACTAAAAATGTTTTAAAAATGTAAAAATGCAGACAGTTTTCTGTGATGGGTTCGAACCCCCCCTCACTGCCAAAGGTCCAGAATTTAAGTCGTTTTTTTTTTTTTTTTTTAATGTGATTATTGTCATCGTTGTTTTAATCAATGCTTGTGACAAATATTCTGGGTTGCTGTTTCAAATTAATATGATACATTATTGTAGCTGGACGTGTGTGTGTGTGTGCCGCGTGTGCAGTTCAGAGAGAGTTCTCGCAATACACTTTTCAAAGCAACAGTGAAGAAGCATCGCCTCTGAATGATGGGGGGGAGGGGTTATATATATATATATTTTTTTTAATTAAAAGGATTTCTATATTTTATCCACTCAATAGTCTACAATATAATAACCATATAAACGTAGCATAATTATAATAATAAAACATAGTGGGATATTCAGTGATATTGACTGTGCAATATCGACTTTTGTGATTGGCCAATACCGGCAGACTGGAGCCAATGGAAATGCTTCTCCTTCGGTGCGCGTCTTATTCCACTGAGAACTTCAAAGCAGACCACTTGAGGTAAATTATCTGGAATGATTAGTATATTAATTGATTCACAATGCCTATATGAGAGTGTTATGTCTGTAGCGTTAATGATCCGTTCTGAGCTCATGGTTAGCATGAAGGTGCTTGCTGGTGATGCTGAGTGTTTTTTATGCGTGTCATGTTATCCTTTATTTATTAACTGTTATGAGTTTATTTTGCACCAATTCACTGATAGTGTGAGGATGTATGACATCACGAGTATGTACTAGTTGAGTGAACTTGGATGTTCATACATCTAATGAATGAAATTGGAGTGTTTAGTCATTGACAAAGCTTCAAAAAAAGGTATTTTGACTGTTTTTATGTCAGGCGGTACAACCAAATAGTGAGTATGGGGCGAAAAGAGCAGGAGAGACGGAAGAGAAAGCAGGCAGCAGCGTCATTGTCGCAGAATATTGAACAACTGGCAAACAGGGTAAGGTTGTTATATTTACTACATAACCTATAACATTTGATAGCTAACAGTCGTCAACCCCACTGGAGCAGAAGGTAGCTGAGGTTGTTCCTGTTATACAGTGAATTTTCTATCTCTATGATTTACTCACTCGTATGTTCTCTAAAATTAAACACATATTTATAAGAAATGGATTTATCACTTAAACAAAGACATTAAAATTACTGTTTTGTATTTTACACACCTTTTTATTGATATATGCATTCAATTTGATCCATAAGAACTATAAACCACAAAATGATAAAAACAAAATATTTTTAATTTATGTTATAGGCTAGGCTAAACTGCTTCTAATCATACATATAAATCATGTGAAACTATAGTTATTTTTTTGTTATTAATATAAAAAAAATATATATTTTTTTTAAATGTACCTTGTTTGTCTTCCAAAAAGTACGAAGCCAACTGTTACTGGATAACAGGAACATATAACTTTGTGGTGATTTTTTTTGTAGGGAAGTTATGGTTATCCATGCCAAATAATATACAAGTGTATTTCAGATAATGAAACGCGACAGCTCAGCGAAGGTCAAGGTGAAATGTGACAGCTCAGCGAAGGTCAAGGTGAAATGTGACAGCTCAGGGAAGGTCAAGGTGAAATGCGACAGCTCAGGGAAGGTCAAGGTGAAATGCGACAGCTCAGGGAAGGTCAAGGTGAAATGCGACAGCTCAGCGAAGGTCAAGGTGAAATGCGACAGCTCAGGGAAGGTCAAGGTGAAATGCGACAGCTCAGCGAAGGTCAAGGTGAAATGTGACAGCTCAGCGAAGGTCAAGGTGAAATGTGACAGCTCAGCGAAGGTCAAGGTGAAATGTGACAGCTCAGGGAAGGTCAAGGTGAAATGCGACAGCTCAGCGAAGGTCAAGGTGAAATGCGACAGCTCAGCGAAGGTCAAGGTGAAATGCGACAGCTCAGCGAAGGTCAAGGTGAAATGCGACAGCTCAGCGAAGGTCAAGGTGAAATGCGACAGCTCAGCGAAGGTCAAGAGGACCCACACCCTGTCATGGAAGGTCAGGAGAAGGAGATATTTAATGATATAGGATTTTTCATTCAGGCCACAAAATCGGTTGAAGAAATCTTAGAGAGTGTGCGTAAGATGTCTGATGGCCAGAAATACCATTTACTCAGGAACCACAACAAGCCTTCTAAAAACTTCATTTTTCCAACACAATTCCTTGCTGGCTGCAAAAGGGCATTCAAACTCGGGTGGTTGGAGGAATATGGCTGGTGGTTGGTGTATGGTTCCAACCTTGATGGTCACTTCTGTGTGTGCTGTGCCCTGTTTTCAATGCCAAAGAGAGAAAACAAATGGGAGTGTTAGTAAATGCCCCATTCACAAAATGGCACAAGAAAAGCATGGTAATAGGCAGCCATTCAACAAAAGCATATCACTTGGCTGCAGTTGAAAATGCTCAGTTGTTTCTCCAGTCAGTTGAAAAACCTCAGACCCAAATCTCTGTCCTTCTGGACAGTAAGAAGAAAGCCAATATCAAAGAAAACAGGCACATACTCAAGTCTGTAGCAGAGAGTGTACTATACTGTGGTCGCCAGTGCATTGCACTTAGAGGTACATCTGAGAAGCAAAATTCTACTGGCAATCCTGGAAACTTTTTGGCCCTGATGAAACTACTTGCAAACCATGATGAGAAGCTGAAGCAGCACATGGAACAGCCAAAGCTCAGAAATGCCACCTACCTCTCGCCCCAAACCCAAAATCAGATGATTGACGTGATAGGAAAGCGAATTATTCAGGCCCAGATTGTGGACGAGGTCAAAAATGCACAGATCTATACAGTCATGGCTGATGAGGTGACATCCCATAATGTAGAGCTGATGCCATTGTGTGTAAGGTTTGTGGACAAAGACCTAAATATCAGGGAGGAATTGCTGGAGATTTGCTCTCTGCCACGAATCACAGGCAGCCACATTGCAACCGCAATTAAGGATGTGCTGAGTCACCTCAACATAGAGATTGGTGATTGCAGAGGCCAGGGGTATGATGGTGCCAGCAACATGAGCAGTGAAAATGTTGGTGTCCAGGCTCTGATCAAGAAGGACACACCTAAAGCAGTGTACATGCACTGTAACGTGTCATTGCACGCTCCTGTGCTCTTCCAGTTGTGCGCAACATGATTGACAAGATGAAGTCTACCATCATATTCTTCACCTACAGCCCAAAGAGGGAACAACTACTCATGGAGGTTGTACATAAGGATGCACACTCTATGGGACAGAGGAAACCACTGATTGACATATGTCGCACAAGATGGGCAGAAAGACATGACGCATACAGCCACTTTTATAGTGCCTTCGTCTTTATTGTTAAGGCTCTTAGAAGTCATCGCACTTGGTCTCCATACAGAAGATTACAGCCAAGATGTCACCACTGGATGGCAGGGCAAGTACAAAGCAGAGGCCTATAGTCTCTTGTCTGGGCTCCAAAACTTCAGTTTCATCCTGACCTTCCTCACCGTCTATCAAGTCTTGTCCCACCTTACAGGCATCACAGTGAAGCTGCAAAAAACCTCAGCTGACATCGTGGAGGCATTTAGCATGGTAGATGAGGTCAAGAATATCTACAAGGAGCTACGTGAGACAATTGAGGATGACTTCAACCAGATCTACAAGCAAGCCATCAGGATGGCTGCTCAGGTCAATGTTCAGCCTACCAGTCAACCACGCGTTGCTGGAAGGCAGACACACAGAGAAAATGTACCTGCTGAAACTGTGAAGGACTACTATCGTCGCAACATGGCTATACCTTTCCTAGACCATGTCATCTTGGAGTTTGAATCCAGATTCAGTCCTCTATCTGTAACCGCATCAAGGCTCCTGGGTCTAATTCCATTTGTACTGTGCAACTCAGGTGTGACAGTGGACATTTCTGAAGTAGTCCAACTTTACCAAGATGACTTACCTTCACCAGAGCTGATTGACCAGGAACTGAAACGCTGGACACTGAAGTGGCAAAACAAGCCATCAGAACAAAGGCCAACTTCATGTGCTGAGGCAATCAAACAATGTGATGCGCTGATCTACCCAAACATCTTCAAGCTTCTCAAAATAGCTTGTACTCTGCCAGTCACCTCATGTGAATGTGAACGGTCGGCCAGTACTCTCCGGAGACTGAACACATTCATGCGTAGCAGCATGGAAGAGGACCGCTTGTCATCCCTGGCCCTCATCCATACACACTATGACATGGCAGTCAACCTGGAAGCTGTGAACATATTCTCCAAATTGCACCCAAGAAGATTGGAACTGACCAGTGTACTAAATCCATAAGTGTCAAGACAAATACAGCAAAGAGGCATTGACAGAGAGTCAAGAAATGATGATGAGAAGAATTATTATTAATATTTCAGTAAAGTTCATTAAATCTATTCTGTTGTTAGTGTGGTCTTTAAACTTATGAACTGTGTATGGACTGACAAAGGTGGTACATGAGGAAGCAATTTGACAACAATGCAGTAAATATTTTTGGTGCATCAAAAAGCATGCTCATTAAGATACCATCAGACAAGCTAATCCAGCACAAATAAAAGGTCACCAAAATGAAGTATTTGAACCTCAAAATTAAATACAAAAGGAGGAGAAAAACTGCAAAAAGGTCCACTTTTTGAAAAAAAGAACCGGCCCTTTCAATAGGCTGGCTACGGACCTGGTTTAGGGGCTAGGGGTAGTGTACGGGGACAGAGTGTACAGTTTGTACAGTATAAAAACCATTACGTCTATGGAGAGTCCTCACTTTGATAGCAAAACAAACGTGTGTGTGTGTGTGTGTGTGTGTAAAGATAGATAATTTAGAAAAAGTCACAAAATCTTACTGAGATGAACCATTTTAACAAAAATTTTTTCTTCTTTAAAAATATCTTCATTTGTGTTCTGAAGATGAACGAAGGTCTTACGGGTGTGGAACGACATGAGGGTGAGTAATAAATGACAGAAATTTCATTTTTGGGTGAACTATCCCTTTAAATTGTGATTAAATTATATACGAAGCAATCAGAGAACCATCCCTTTATAATTGCTGGAGCTGTCAAACAGCTGTAGTTTATCAGTGACTCCCATTATAATCAGTGAAGAAATAGAAGGCCATTTTCTACCCTGATTTTGTCCCTCTGCTTTGAACGCTCTGTTGGAAGGGGCGTGTCTGCTGTGAGACTTCAGTGTAAACACCCACAGCTGTGATTGGCTAACATCTTTGCATATTAAATAAGTGTTACATGTGGAACTGAGAGGGAGAGGAACAGTGGACGAGGTAGAAAGAGATGAGGGGAAAGGAATAGATGGTATAGGAAGAGGAGATGGAGCAAGAAGAGCTGAGGATGTAGGAAGACGAGAAGAGGCCGGAGTAGAGGGAGAAGATATGGCAGAATGGACGGCAATGGAATTAGTGGAAAGAGCAAGAGAAGAACATATAAAAAGACATGGACAGAGGGAAAGAGAAGAGCAAGGTGTAAGAGGGAGGAGAGTTCAATGAAATCAACTTTCCACAGGGTGATCAGGAGCAAACTGAGCAAAATTGTGTAGTTGTGGGACAATGTCCTCTTTCACCATTCAGCACCGGTACAAGAGTGGTTTGAGCATCACCCACATTTCAGGATGGTGTTCCTTCCAGCATATTCTTCTTTTGTAGATGGAAAGCATATGATCACAACCCTTACAACCAAGTAAGTGATAGAAGAGGCTTGTGGAGAAGTTGAGGCACAAGGATGGATCCAACATTCACTGCTTTTTTCCCACGATGCATGATTCGTGAAAATATATGCTGAGATGTTGACTTGCCAAATTCTTTGGCCAGATGTAAATGAGAGGCAAGATCTATAAAGTTCATATCAATGAATATCAATGATTACAGTACATTTATTTATTTACTCGCTCATTTATTTTTTGCCAAAACTCATCATTATACAACTAAACTTTTCATTAAAGAACATTGAAGAACACAATTAAAGAACAAGAAAAATGTATTTTCATTCATGTATTTGTGTGTCTACAGCTGAATTTGTTATCAAATCAGCAGAGAACACACTTGTAGTTTTGTTGTTAGTATTTAAATGCATTAATAGAAAAAACTGCAGAGCTTCATTATGCATTGAATACTGAACTGTTTTGCCAACATATGAGTGTGTTTAGTTTGATGTGTTAAATGTTTTGAGAGCAACTACATTCATTTGGAGAAACGCGTCAAATCGATTGAGAAAAACTGTAATACATTTAAACTAATACTTTACAACTTGCGAAATTAAAGTCTCAAAATCCAAATGAATCAAATAGGATCGACTCAGAAACGAGTCAATGAATGCACGTGTGTCACCAGATCCATAAATGCACATTATAACCACCTTCCTAATATTGTTTTGTTCTCCCTTTTGCTGCCAAAACAGCCCTGATCCGTCGAGACATGGACTCCACTAGACCCCTGAAGGTGTGCTGTGGTATCTGACACAAAGATGTTAGAAGCAGATCCTTTAAGTCCTGTAAGTCTGTGAGGTGGAGTCTCCATGGATCGGACTTGTTTGTTCAGCACATGTGGTGTGGTGTGGTGGCTATAGCACTCAGGCCCCACTGACGACACCACATGCAGTGTCTTCAGCTAGGGATGGGGCTTAAATATTGTGATGTTCCATTCCCCCTTTACCTTTAATAAAAATATCAGAGCATTAAACTAAATCTACCGAACCCCAAATGAGAAAGAGGGAGAGGTGTACTAACTTGGGTTGAACAAACACCAGACCCAAAGCTGTTTGGTTACTCTCAACAGGTGCCATGGCTCAGTCTACCGGCCAGCATTCACACACCTGCTAACGTCGCTGTTACTATGAACAACACAAAAATTACCTCCACCATAAGTGTTCAAGAAATTGAATGCAGATACCAAACGTACCTGAGAGCAAACTCCACCACAAACTTGCCACCAGCTCTGCTATAATTAAACTATAAATAGTTCAGATTAGCCTTGAGCTGAACACATCATTACTCCGTCAGCAGAGTCTCAACATACCTGAACACGAACAAAAACGGGAACAGAAATGCCAGGGAGAGGAGAACCCAGAACCAGCAGGACACGTACACACTCGCCAAAATAAGGGTCCTTAAATAGTATGGCTGCTTCTACCTCATTGGTCTGCCCAAAACCATACCCCAAACAGGCCAATAAGATAAATCACTTATCCTGCCACATATGGATCTCAAGCTGAGCTCGAACGAGTCTCTGTTACATTACAATTGCATCAGTGGGGAGTCCATTTTCTGGAATAAACTTTTAGATCAAAAGCCCTCAGGCTTCACAACGGACACTCATAAAGCTCAGACATTGTGCTTTTATGTGCATTTCAGCTTTCCATAATTCATGCATATCACATTTGAAAACAATATCACAACCTCATCTGGATTTTTTTTAAGTTATCAGGTTAAGTCTATTAAAATGAGAACTGGGAAAAAACAACAGTTGCTGCATGTGCTAAAGTTTGTTAGCTTTATCAAATTGAGCACAGCTGTATATTCTGCTTTAATTTTACAATTTGTCTGAAACATTCAGTAGTTATTTACATCAAACTCTGACCAAAAGCTTCTGATCATTTCTTTCATTGTCATCTGCAGAACAAAACACTGCGCTGTCATTTAAACATTCATCAGACTTCATGCCAACAGTCAAAAGTCTGATTCACAAGACTGACTAAAATATAAGGAAAAGGAGCATCACTGAAGACTAACAAAAAACACCAAACACACAAACTTAATACCAAAGACAAGGTGATAAAACATTCAGCTCATTTATATTCTCTGCTGTTGTTCGTCAAGCAGTGAGATGATTGACAGCAGCGTATTCACTGTAATCCTGATTCTTCCTGATACTGACACTGTCAGGACAGTCAGATTTCTTGTGGAAATTCACCACTGCGTAATTCAGATCCTCAGCAGATGTGATGCAGCACTGAGAGTCACCAGTGGCTTTCTGAACTGTAGCAGCAGAATCAGAGAGGCTTGTGGGTAATTGGGCAGTGACATAAACAGTGTTAGAAGAATCAGAGGGGTTTGTTGGTAATTGTTGGTGAGTGTCTTTAATCTCCTCATAATCACAACCAGTGTGAGAAACCTGAGGAGAGACGGAGAAATTATTTACAGCTCTGAAGATTGTCAGGATGGAAGGCATTAGACATTAATATCATTTTATACAGTAACTGGACTCACCACTTCATGTTTTCCTGGTCCAGTCTGAGATGACGAATCACCGCCTGCCAAAAACAAGCGTCCTAAATTAATTACATTATATCACAATTCAACACTGAGTCCATTGTAAATTCTTTCACACAATCATCAAATATCTGTATTTTGCTCATGTATCATTGCAGCCTACAGGTGATGACAAAGTGGGAAAACAGATCACGAAATCTGCATCTAAAGTAGTTAAGAATTAGTTTTACCTTGAGACTGACGCTTCTTACAGAAAAACAGTAATAAGAGTCCAGCTGTGATCAGAACTAGAAAAACCAGAACCAGAGGGATGATCATAGAAGAGCCTGAAAACACATGAGAAATAATGTTAGAATCTGATCACTGTTAGCTAAATATCAGATCAGATCATTGACGTTTGGAATAGGATTGGCCAGACCATGATACTGGATTTCAGGGTTGCCAGGTCTGCGTAACAAAACTAGCACAATGACCAGTCAAAACTAGCCCAAAAAGTAGCCCAAATGACCATATATCAAATATCAAAACTCATAATATGCCATTCCCATACCTAAAATACATATTTTACAGTCAGTGTTATGCAAATTGAAAACCACTATATCTTAGCGATTATAAACAAAACTCAAAGGCTCCAACCAGTGTCCCTCCTTCACAAAACTTATCATCTAGCACAGTTTTATCATCGGTAGAATGTAGAATATTTCAATATAAGCTTTTCAATCAAACACAATTTATGCAATATGCCAAACTTTTAACAAAAATAAATAAATAAATATAAATAATAATAATAATAATTGTGACTGAAGTTTTACATTTTAGTACTGATTCAGGTGAATTCAAACCCCTGCAGACAGTCGGTCAGAAATGTATAATGATTTCTAATTTGAAGAATTCACTCTAGACTCCAGAATCTCATTAAACTCATGAAAAGATTTCCCATTCTGCATGTCTGCTCAGCGCAATGTCAGAGATATCTGAAGAGGTGTAACCAAGAGGTTTTGAGTTGAAAATCCCTTCAATTTCAGGCAAGACTGTTCTCAGGACTTCTTCTGTCACAGTCTGCGCTCCAATGGTAACTTGGAGAACTGTTTTGATTGAACGGATCTCCCTCTCCCAGCATCCACCAAAGTGAGGTGCTCCTGGTGGATTGAACACAAACTTGATTTGCTGGGAAGTGAGGTGACCTTGTAGCTCATGATGCAAGGCAGCAAAGGATTCATTCAGCTCTCGTTCTCCACCCTTGAAGTTAGTGCCTTGATCACTTAACTCGTACGGCATCCTAAGTCGGGCGATAAAGGGCCATCAGGAAGGAGTCTGAATCTATGCTCGCCAACGGAGCCCTTTGTAACACTGCCCTGGTCGTAATTAATAATATATTAATAATATACCCCACCTCTTCTCATTTCGGCGTCCTATCTTAATCATGTAGGGTCCAAAACAGTCCATGCCAGTTGAGAAGGCAGGCAGGCTTAAAAAGCTGTTGTCTCGCAAGTGGCAAATCAGCACTGCGAGGAACTTCTGGTTGTCCCTTCCATCTTCGACACTCCACACAATGTCGCTGGTGTCGCCAAACTGCTTCACGGCCTTGCAATACCCAGTAGGTTCTCCTTATCTCTGCGAACACTCGTTCTGACCCAGGGTAGTGCAGCTTCTCATCATAATCCTTGATAATGAGTTTGGTCACAGGATGTTGAGGAGCAAGGGCGATGGGATGGACACAATCCAATTCTGTCTCACTGCAGCATCTTAAACAGCCACCCACACAAATGAGTCCAGTGGTAGGGTCAAACTCAGGAGAGAGAGGAGCCAGCCTGCTCACACCTGATACCGGTTTCCTGGACTTCAGTCGGACCATCTCGGTAGGGAAGGATTCAGTCTGCATGTGACAAAGCACTGTTTATTCTACCTCTCTGTGTTTGTCAGTGCATGTAATGTTCACCACCCCATAAAGCTGCTGACTGCATCCCTTTATGAAATCGGCCAGTGTGTCATACTGCTGTGGATTTGGCAAAGGTATAACTGTAGTCGATCCACAAAATGCAAACTGCCTTAGCTCGCTACTCTTTCCTTCAGCAGGCAAGGAAGGTTGCTCGGGACAATTCGCTGGCTGGCAGTTTGAGAAATGAAGGACTTGATTCCACTGGCTTCCTTAAACTAGGTCACACAAGCGTTTTATCTTGTGATGCTGTCCGCAGGATTGTCCTTGGATCGTATGTAATGCCAGGTAAAAGATGCTGTGAGCTCTTGTAATTCCGCACCCGAGTTCCCACAAACACCACAACTTGATAACTGCCAGGTCAGCACAGTCGTAGAATCTGACCAGAGTGTTAAGGAACAGATGGGGACGGTGAGTTCTGTGACAAGGACCTTGGAGGGCTGGGCACCACTCAGAGCTGCACATAGTTCAAGGCGAGGTATAGACTGTTGCTTTCAGGGTGTAACACGTGATCTGGCCGCTCAAAATGCAACTTCAACTTGGTCTTCTGTGTTTTCTATTCACAAATATGCCATGGATTCATAGGCCTGCTCAGATGCATCACAGAATACGTGTATATCACATCTGTTATTTGGGAGATCCATGTATAGACTGGAATAGCATCTTGGCAGTGATATTTTTCCAGATCACCCAGTTTCTTCTCCCATGAACTCCATAAGCTGAGCAGATCTTCTGGCTTTTTATCCCATAGGTGCTGCACCAGTGTTTTTGCTCTGATTCACTTCCCTGTGTAGTGCAAAGTGTCTGACTGACAATGCAAGAGCAGTCCAAGGGTAGATTCATTGCTATCTTGCAGTCTCTGACTAAGCCAGAGCTCACAGCTGTTCAATCTTGTATCGGAGGGAAGGTGAGCGACCACTGTTGGGCAATTGCTGGCCCACTGTCGCAATTCAAAGCCTCCCTCATTTAGGAGGGCACAGAGTGTGTAGGGCCTTGTAGCGTCCAGACTAGCCAAGTTTAAACTGCAGCAGGTCCACCTGGAGGGCCTAGGCGAACAGGCTCAACTGGGGTAACAAGGTGTGGACAATCTGAGACAATTAGCAGTACAGGCTGAACTCGGGCAATCCAGCCAACAACAGTGTGAGTTTGCTCAGCGAGACCAAGCCTTTCGGCTGTGAAGGCACCTTGAATGGGGAATTTCTTGTGTCGGTTAGTGACAAGAGACAGAGTGAATGAGACTGCGCCCCATGAAGAACCTCTTGGTCCTGCCTCACCGTTCACAGTATTAGGTCCTCAGGCTGCCCCTTCATATTTAACTGCTGTGCTGCTGTATGGAGCAGTATGGTCCTCTCCACCCCATCGTCTAATACAGTATATGCCTCAATAGATTTGTCCCCGTTGGTGATGACTTTGCTCACCTTTAGAAGAACCTTGTGGCTGTAGATAGAGCGATCTACATACAGGGTGTCCATGGTGGTGTTAACCAGACAGGAGTTGTCATTAGTGTCCATTTCAGTTTTGCTATCTTCAGTCCGTCCATTTACATAATGCAGTATACAGAGGTGTTTCCTATGGCACGTCTTACAGGGGGCTTTCAGGTTGCATTTTGAGGCATGATGACTCTGTTCTTACGGATCCAAGATTCCTTCTGTTCTTTAGTGAGCTCTTTGAAATTGGCACACCCATTTAAGAAGTGATTGGCATTGTCACAATAGGGGCAATATGCATGCAATCTCCCTTTGAATCTGGCAGATTTAGATGTTACCTCTTGAGCGGCTGCTTGAATTTCACTCCCAGTCATGGGTTTCTCTGTGCCCAGCAAGATGCAAGTTGGTTTCCTAAAAGCCCTTGGGTTACGGCGGTCCTGCCTTTTCTTACTTCTGGGTTCTGGTGGCAGACCTGTCCTCTTGGAGCTATCATCTTGTACTTGGAGCTCGTACTCCAACCAGTTAGAGAAATCAAGGAGAGTAGGTATAGTTACCTTCAGTGAGTGTATGTATCTCTTGAAGCTAGTTCTCAGCTTATGAGGGAGTCTAATTCGAAGTCGTGACACATGCGACCCACAGTCTAATTGTAGATGATTTGTGAGGATCTGACACTTGAAACGTTCTGTGGCTTGGTCAGGGAGGAGGTTCTCTAATGCCGTGCACAACCTTGAAAACTCTCTTGGATCTGATGTCATCATGGAGGCTATAGATGGCTTCGGTCCTCTGTAGGTTCTCTCCTGGAAGCAAGGCACTGCAGATCTGGGTACGTCCTCAGATCGTCGTGTAGGATAGGACTCTCTGACACCCAAGTATAGATAGTAGTTGTCTCTGGACTGATCACAGTGGATGGGTTCAGCATATGGATGAAGCTGAGCATGAGGAGGAATTTCGAATCTCTGAGCAGGGATATGATATCTTGACGTAGCTTGAGGCTGATCATCTGGTATTGGTGAAACAGTGCTTGTCCTATGTATCTTGTCATTTATCCTGTAGCATCAGATCACTGGAGGGTGAACGCTGACTTATTGATGTGGAGACACTTGTTTGAAGACAAGTGGAGGATCTTCAGCATTTGCTTCATCATCACTGGAACATGCAGATTCCTTGGATCTCCTCTCAGATCCAGGTCTTTGTACTTGGAAGTCTGCTAGATATGCAGATGGCTTTACAAGTCGTCTGGGGCAGATAACTGCAAGCTCTGACTCTGGTCGAGATGTCAGTTCTCTGCAGTAATTCGAGCTCTGGCTCGAAGGACCACTTGTGACTGAGGTTTTAAATTTTAGTACTGATTCAGGTGGATTCATACTCCTGCAGACAGTCGGTCAGAATTGTATAATGATTTCTAATTTGAACCCAGACAACAGAATCTCATTGAAGCGTTTTGCTGAAGGCAAAGTTGTGGTTCTGGAATAAAATACAAAATAATCTTACATGGAGTTTTCGAGCATGTTTAGGCCCTCAAAAATGTGATTCATTTCGGAGAAGAAGAAGAATCGACTGAGCAATTACAATAGGGTCCTCACACTATCAGTGCTCGGGCCCTAATAAGGTAGTTTAACACCATTGCTGTGTACGAAATCGCCCCCTATACCCTCATTCACTATTCCCTACATTAGTCCACTAATATAGTCCACTTGAAGGAGTGAATGAAACGAGTGAGTGAATTCGGACACTGAGCGCGCCGGAAGGGCTGCCGATTTTGCATAGTTTGTGCTGCTGTTTAATAATCATTTAAAATGTAGCAAACTGGCAGCTCCAGTAGTAATGAATATTTATGTTAAACTCTGCCATGAAAACTAGCATGTACAAACCTTAATTAAACGATTTAATGATCAATTAAAAAGGAAATTATACCTGTATGATATTATACTGGACCAGCGCGGTTTGGAAAATGAATGGATGATTGATTCAGCTGTGGGCGCCATCTCCTGGCGAGACGCGGGAATTCATTCAGCACGCGACTCTCACAGTGCATTATGGGTATTCTCTAGCCGTTGAGCGTGTATCGGTTGTACACTCGTTATTGCGGTGCATTGTGGGATTGAATGAGTGCACTCAACATCGTCCACTATGGTTTCGGATACTGTGAGAAAGCCCTAACACGCCCCCTAGTGGTATGTAATATACGCAGCTCATTCAGGCGTGGACGTGCAGAATCGCCAGCTGAATCACGAATATGAATCAGGCTGGCTGGACTGTTTATTCCACTTTGTATATGTTTTCGCCCGTGCGTGAATGATTGCTGGTGAGTTTTCAACTGTATTTTGCCTTTGTGATTCATATTGTAGTTCTGAATGTTGATATTTGCCCGTGGATTGAGCGCATTTGGAACTGCGTCACAAAGTGAAACCAGGGTGTTTTCATATCGGACTTTGATCCTGAAAATAAGTGTTTTTCCATTGAAGTATGGATACTATGTTCACTTACTGGTTGCATATCACCCAGTTTGTTCAGTATTTGTTTGAAAATGTTGAATTTGATGACGTTGCATATTTTCTTTGTAATATTGAGCATATGCAACGATCGTGTGATCTGATTTTCATTGTTTATTTAATTATTTATTAATATAATTAGTAAGCAGTTAAACCATGTATGTTAATTAATATATTACTTAATAACTGAATGTTTGTCATTTTACTGATATATTTACAACTGTTTTCCTTGTTTCTCTTCTGTTTATTATTAACTGTCCATCTGGCCGATTATGACGTCCAGCTCCCGCCTAACCTACATCCAGAGCCACCTCCTGCTGATTCGTCTTTGCAGAGACCATCCAGACCATCATGACATGCGTCTAGATCCATTTCTTCTGGCACGGTTTCCAGTACTTCATCCAGATCACATCGCAGCGCACAACGCAGATCTCCCAGACATGGACTCTCTGATCTTCAAGCTGCCATGTTGGAGGAAAGGCTAAAGACTCTAGACTTGGAAGAACTTCAACAGCAGATCGAGGAGGATGCCATTGTTGATAAAGAGTGTGAGAGACTTGATGCTCAGGCTAGAGAAGCTCAGTATAGGCAGGAACAAGCCACTAAGGCTAGAGAGTTGCTCGCTAAGCAGGTAGAGACCCGGCGGCATCTCAAAAAAGTTCGAAATGAGCTTGAGGCTGCTAAATATGTTTGTGCACTTCTTAAACAGGAATCTCAAGATGTTAATGTTCCTGATTCACAGTCCAGCCATGCTGTTGATCCTCTGTTTGAGGTAAGCGCTCAACAACACAGTTGCTGCTACTGTTGATCTTAAATCATCCGACCACGTAATGCCTAGTCATTCTACCCCTTGCCATGTTAACCTTATATCTGTGACATCAGTAATGCCTTCCCCTGTATTACCTGCTGTACACATTACCCGTTCAGTTCTGTCACCTCAGCTGCCGAGGTAACCCAGCCCAGCATAGTTACAAGGTCATTGGCTTCGCTAGTTACTGCACCGCCCACCTTAATGTCTAGGCCAGATTATGCTGCTCCTTTACCCTTTAACCCAGCTGCGGTGGCCAGACCACACCATTACCCAGATACCTCTGTCACATATAGTCAGACACCCTTTGTTAGCGTCCTACCTACAGCTCCACCTACAGTTCCTGTAACGTTAGGGGCTCCCTTACAAACTCAGTCCTACCAAACCACGAATCCTAGCCCTCATTGGACAGCAGTACCGTATCCTGTTCCCCTGCCTGACGCCTCTCATAGTCAGCCAGCATTGTACCCCTCCCCAGCCCAACCACCTGGTCTGGAAATGCTAGCTGCCTCAGCTTATGGTGCCCAAAGCCAGCTATCCCATACTTTGACACTGGCTGGGAAAGTGACTTTGCACTACTGAAGATGGCCTTAGACAATGTAATGAATAACCAGCCTAATTTGAGTGAACATTACAAATATCAGGTCCTTTTAAGTCACTTAAAACTTCCTAGCACTCTCCAGTTGGCCAAAGCATACATGCATGACCCCAGGCCATACACAACCGCATTACAAGCGCTCCAGGATAAATATGGCCAACCTCGTCAGCTGGTACAGTCCGAATTAGGTGTCATACTGAATGCACCAGCAGTAAAGTTCGGTGATGCAGAAGCGTTTGACTCCTTTTCCTTGTCTATCCAAACTCTAGTAGGGATGCTCAGAACGTTGGAGGGCCCAAACGGATACGAGCTACGCTGTGGTTCTCATGTTGATCGCTTGTTAAGCAAGATGCCACCATCATATCGCAATGGGTTCGTCGAGTACTGTTTCAGCCGAGGTATTCTGCAAAATGGCACAGACCGCACGTATACATTAACTGATCTGTCTGCATGGCTGCAGATGAAGTCACAGGCGAAGCGCATCTCCGATAAAGCAGCTACACTGTATCAGGCTGATACTGCCAGATCTGCCAAGAAAGATCAGCAAAGGTCAGTACCTTCTCGCCCAAAAGAGAGATCCACATCTATCTTGTATTCAGCTGAGGCTAGTTCAGTCTTGCAGGGACAGACGAAATCTAAGACTCCTTCTAAGATTCAACCCTTTTGCCCATACTGTAACACCAGAGACCACTTCCTTAATGCTTGTCCCAAGTTCAAGAAACTGACCACAGAGCAAATTGTACAGTGGATATCCAAAGAGAAGCACTGTTGGAAATGTGGGCAAATGCATACTCCAGACAGTTGTACTCTGAAAAGAACCTGTACAAATTGTAAAGAGTTACATCTGACCATCTTGCATGATGCAGCCTTACAGATCCACAAGAGTGTGCTGTTGGTCAATGTTCCGACCCCTCAGGTCTATTTAGACCGGCCCAACCGATCTCAAAAGAGTAATGTTGAAGATAGTCAAGGTCTTACTGCACAATCAAGAGAAAGTCATGGAAACATACGCAGTGCTGGATGATGGTTCAGAGCGTAGTATTGTTCTGTCACAGGCTGTAGACCAGCTGAATCTCCCTACTGAACCAGAAACACTCACACTACACACTGTCCATCAGGATGTAGTTAATCTGCATGGAGCCACTGTTTCTCTTCATGTGTCACCCTTGCACAAACCAGGCCGGAAATACCTGATTCATCATGCCTTCACCGCAGATAACCTGAGACTTTCCGAACATTCTTACCCTGTGTCTGCTCTTCAGCGCAAGTATGAGCATATTAGGTCCTTGCCATTACCCTTGATCGACCGAGCCCAACCTCTGTTGCTCATCGGGTCTGACATGCCTCACCTGCTTACTCCTGTTCAGCCAGTGTGCATGGGACCCGCCAAAGGACCGATTGCTGTCTGTACCAGACTTGGTTGGACCCTCCAAGGTCCCATTGGGCTCAGTCAAATCACTCTTTCCTCCCCACGGTGTTTCCACATAACCACAACCACACAGAATACCGAGTTATTCAAGAACGTGGAACGCCTCTGGCAAATTGATACTCTGCCCTACGTTAATGAGAAGACAGCCACTTGTTCCAAACAAGACCAGTATGCCCTTGCTCTTCTCCAGACACATACAACAAGGGTAGAAGTCAGCGGAGTTATGCAATATGCCACTCCCTTGCTTAGACGGCCAAATGCTGAACTTCTTAAAGCCCCAAAGGAAGCAGTAATGGCGAACCTTCGAAGCACTGAGCGTAAACTTGCTAAAGACCCTAGGCGAGCTGAGTCTTATTGTTCTGAAATGAGAAAACTGCAAGAAGCTGGCTATGTGGCAGAGATATCAACACAAGAAGCTGAGCAGTCTCCTGAGTCATGGTACATCCCTCACCATATGGTGACGCATAACCACAAGGACAGAATCATTTTCAACTGTTCTTATTCATACCAAGGCCAAGCTCTAAATGACACCCTCCTCCCTGGGCCTGTTCTTGGTCCGTCTTTACTTAATGTCTTGCTGAGGTTCTGCGAATACACTGTAGCCATCAGCGGAGATGTGAAAGGCATGTTCCACCAGGTTCGCCTCTTGCCAAGTGATAAGCCTATAGTGCGCTTTCTGTGGAGAGACATGCAGAGGACAGAACAGCCTAAGATCTACGAATGGCAAATCTTGCCATTTGGCACAACGTGCAGCCCGTGCTGTGCCATATATGCACTCCAGGAAATCGCTCAGAACCACCCGCAAGTAGACCCAGCTCTGGTTAGAACAGTCAAAAGTTCCTTTTATGTAGACAACTGTTTACATAGCCTTCAAACGGTTGCTGAAGCTAGAGCATTAGTAGACGACCTACAGCAACTTTTGCTCACCGGTGGATTCGAGCTCCGCCAATGGGCCAGCAACAGGCCCGAGGTAATCCAGCATCTTCCCTCTGAAGCAAGATCACAGAATAGTGAACTCTGGCTATCACAAGAGAGTACTGACCTTCTGGAAGGTACACTTGGGCTTATGTGGAACTGCCTCAGAGACTCATTCAGCTACAAACCCAGTCAATCTGGATGCCTTGAACCCACTCTGCGTAATGTCTACAGAGTTTTGGCATCACAATATGACCCTCTGGGTTATCTAATTCCATTTACTACCCGAGCCAAAGTGCTGGTCCAGGATTTATGGAAGAACAGTCTTGGGTGGGATGACCCAATCACATCTGACAGCCTGTTAACCAGATGGAAAGACTGGCAACAAGAGCTCCAAAGTTTGAATCAGATCGCAATCCCAAGGTGTTACACTCCATTTGAGGGGCATGGAGAAATCCTCAATTGGGATTTACATATATTCTGCGACACATCGGAGAGGGCTTATGGCTCAGTGGCCTACATGCGCACAGAAAACAATGAAGGACATGTGCATGTCTCATTTGTGTTAGCCCGTTCACGAGTGGCGCCTCGTAAGCAAATGACAATTCTTCGGCTGGAGCTTAGTGCGGCATTACTGGAGCGCATGTGGCTAATATTCTTCAAGCTGAACTAACTGTTGACATTAATCGTGTCATTCTCTGGTCAGACTCTTCTACCGTCCTCCAGTAAAGGATTTAACCCCACCTTGTCACTGGATTAATGCACCAAATTTCCTGCATCAGCCAGAATCATGTTGGCCCACTTTGCCAAACGATGAACCTTAACCAGAGGCAGAGTTGAAGAAGTCAGCAATTTGCCTGCATGTATGCACTAGTTCAGACATTCCCCTTCCTGATGTCAACCAATTTAGTACCTGGACTGAGCTACTAAAGGCTACAATGACATCCCTTCATGGGGCGGCTACATCTTCCACGCAGTCAACAGATGATTCAGATAGTTACATCTCAGCAGAGAAGCTCCTACTACAAAAGGCTCAGAAAGATTCCTTTCCTGAGGAGTTTAAGTCTCTCGCTTCTGAGCGACCATTACCATCCAACAGCAGATTAGCATCCTTATCTCCAGAGTATGACAAAAACATTGGACTTATCAGGGTTGGAGGGAGATTAAGACATGCTAAGCATATGGAATTGGATGCAATACATCCCATTGTGCTTGATCCGCAACACAACCTAACCAAGCTTCTGATCAAGGACTATGATGCCTCCCTTTTACATCCTGGAGCAGAAAGAGTCTTTGCCGAGCTGAGAAGACAATACTGGATTCTGCGAGGAAGGGAAGCTATCAAGAAGCATCAGTATACGTGTATGGACTGCCAGAAATGGCGTGCCAAGCCTAATATACCCAAAATGGCCGACCTCCCACCAGCACGTCTACGTCTGTACAAACCCCCATTCTATTCCACTGGAATGGATTGCTTTGGTCCATTCACAGTGAAGATCGACCGACGAACAGAGAAAAGATGGGGAATAGTTTTCAAATGTCTGACCACACGTTGTCTCCATCTTGATCTCTTAGAGAGCCTTGACACAGATGCATTCTTGATGTCTCTCCACAGATTCATAGCTCGAAGAGGGAAACCATTTGAGCTTCTTTCCGATAATGGTACCAACTTTGTTGGAGGAGACAAAGAGATGAGAGCAGCCTATGAAGCCATGACGCCTCAACTAAAGGAACAACTCGCAGAGCAACAGATTTCATTCAGATTTATTCCACCTGGTGCCCCTCATTTCGGGGGAGCTTGGGAGCGGGAAGTTAAGTCAGTAAAGCAGGCCCTAAAGGTAGTACTGAAGGATCCAACAGTGACTGAAACTGTACTGCGTACTGTGCTCACTGAGGTAGAGGGCATCCTAAATGCTAAGCCTTTGGGATACGTGTCCTCAGACGTGTCGGATCCAGATCCAGTTACGCCTAGCATTCTCCTAATGGGCCGACATGATTCCTCACTCCCACAAGTGCTCTATGATTCAAGTAATCTTTTGGGAACCAGAAGATGGAAACATAGCCAGGTACTTGCTGGCCATTTCTGGTCTAGATTCATCCATTACTATCTCCTGAATCTGCAAGAAAGACAGAAGTGGCGTAAAGATGGAGGAGAAATTGGTCTAGACCAGGTGGTACTGATAGTGGACCCACAACTTCCACGTGCATGTTGGCCAGTAGGTAAAGTGACAAATATTTTCCCTGGACTTGATGGGTGTACCAGAACAGTTGAAGTTCAGGTACACAATTGCACATATGTGAGACCTGTATCCCGTATAGTCCCACTCCCTAAGCTTTCTGATGATGACCCTATTGAGCCTACCAATTAGTTAGGGTTTCTCACTATTTCAAATGTCCTTACTCACATTTGGGGGCGGCTGTGTGAGAAAGTGGTACGTAATATACGCAGCTCATTCAGGCGTGGACGTGCAGAATCGCCAGCTGAATCACGAATATGAATCAGGCTGGCTGGACTGTTTATTCCACTTTGTATATGTTTTCTCCCGTGCGTGAATGATTGCTGGTGAGTTTTCAACTGTATTTTGCCTTTGTGGTTGATATTGTAGTTCTGAATGTTGATATTTGCCCGTGGATTGAGCGCATTTGGAACTGCGTCACAAAGTGAAACCAGGGTGTTTTCATATCAGACTTTGATCGTGAAAATAAGTGTTTTTCCATTTAAGTATGGATACTATGTTCACTTACTGGTTGCATATCGCCCAGTTTGTTCAGTGTTTGTTTGAAAATGTTGAATTTGATGACGTTGCGTATTTTCTTTGTAATATTGAGCATACGCAACGATCGTGTGATCTGCTTTTCATTGTTTATTTAATTATTTATTAATATAATTAGCAAGCAGTTAAACCATGTATGTTAATTAATATATTACTTAATAACTGAATGTTTGTCATTTTACTGATATATTTACAACTGTTTTCCTTGTTTCTCTTCTGTTTATTATAGACCACATGTGTGTAGTAACATATACAAACCTCCTTTGATTAAATAAGTTAAACTGGGATTCCCTCTCCTGTTTCTCTTACCGGAAACACACACACCCCATCTTTGGTACACTACACCTGAACCCCCTGAGCGTCCCATACGCTCGTATAAAGCAATGCCCCGGTTTCACCAATATGTAATATCTAAATCAAACTGTAATATCCATGATGTCCAAAACGTCAGTTTTTCATAAATACAATATTTGTCTCTGAGATGGAGTGCAGTTGAATAAAATCCTAAAGTACTGTACTTTAAATTTAGACGTAAACACAGCTTAAATACAGAGTAAATGTATAAATATGAATGTATATATTTTCACAGTTAACGTTTCATTTAACATAAAAAACAAACAAGGTTAACTAGTTGCTAACGATATAAAACTAACATTACATAGTTTAACCATACATATTTTGGTCCAGTGTCCCGTCGTCGCCGGCAGTGAAGCATGTCAAAACCCAATAGAAAGTCATAAAACTTTAAAACGTCAACTGTCAGCTGTCTGTCACACATCCGCTAGCCATGTAACGACGCTCGGCTCATTGTTGCCACGTCTGGGATTGGGATACTTTTACACTTGTGCTGTGATTACGCTACTTTTGGGATGGTTTTGTTGCGCAGACCTGGCAACCCTCCACTCCAAAGCCCCGCCCCTTTCATGCACTCCGAAGTGCGCAGCCCCTGAATTGGGACACAGCTACAGTGTCGCCTCTTGGGTTCATATTTCATGGATTAATAAGTTAAATTCTGCTCTGTACCCTATAAAAACTATTACCGCAAGAGAGAACTGTGACTGCAACTCATCGTCATTTGAACTACTTCTGGTACCACTTTTGACATTTTCGCAAGAAATAAATTATTGTGATTACGCTTGTTTGTCTGTTATTCTTTTATTTATAACAGTAGTTTTAAGGAATGGTTATGGGTAGGTTTAGGGGTAGGCTAGGTGTAGGATTAGTTGCTCAAAATATCGTTTTAATGTTATATTTTTACTAAAATTGTCATTTTCCTAAACATTTATGTCCATTATGTTTTATTCTTTTAACATTCTGTATAAAATGGGTATGTTTAGGTTTGGGGTGGGGTTTAGGGATCTTACATTTATCTACTAAACGATAAAAGGGAAATTATACATATATCTTTATGACATGAAAGATTCGTAAATATTTTACGTTTTTTCGCTGAAAAAGTATTTTTATGTTTTAGTGCTATAAACACATCAATATTGTACGTATCAGCACCTTTATAAATGTACAAAAATGTACGTTTTGTGTCTGAAAGTTATGTATTAATACCTATGTATTAACAATGAGACCAGGCTGGTAATAAAGGTTCTGAAAATGTATTTGATGAATGGCTTTCACTCATTTAAGGTTCAGTAAAATCAATAAAGTTCACAAATTCCATTAATGAATGCTTTGTTAATGGTAAGTCATGTTAATACAGGGTCTACAAATGTTAATAACACATCAGTTAATGTTGAAATAGTGTACACTTTACAATAAAGTTCACAAATTCCATTAATGAATGCTTTGTTGAATGTAAGTAATGATAGTAAAGTGCATATAAACATGAACAACATGTCTGTTAATGTTCAGATGGTTTCCACTTCAGAATTATGTTTACAGCCCAAATCAATGCCTTATTAATAAATAATTCTGATAAGGTACACAATGGCATTTTTAGCTTTAGGGTAAGATGGTGAGTTAGAAATGTTCACCCTTAGTGTGTCAACTGCTACATACACTAATGTAAATATGTACAGTACATTAACCTTAAAACATTAAGGCTATTTTGTTCATGATTAGTTCATGTTATCTAATGAATTAACTAATGTTAACTACTTGCGCTGTTGTGCTACAGCACTAAAACCTGCACTTCTACTCCATCCAAATGACCACACTAATGCTGCAACACCAGACACTGCAGTGATCCAAGATTAACAGACACAGAGAGAACTAAACACTAAACGCTTTCAAACCACAAGATCTTCAGCCATTTGCAGATGCTGACAAAGACAATGTAAGTTGCACGAACAGTAAAAAAAAAAAAAAAATGAGTATACGAATGTAAAATGAACAAATAACTATAACTGTATAAAAATATTAAAGTGGTCACATTTATAGAATAAAATTAATAAATTGGTTAAACACAAACATTGACAATTGCTTTACTATGCCCGCAGTGCAGTTTCTCGTTGTGAAAGTGACATGAGGGTTGCGGTTGGGGGATATGTGCCTTGTGGTAATGAGAGAGGAAGAACACGCTGTTCATTCTGACTCTCTAACCATTAGGCCACGACTGCCCCAACTGCATCACAAACACAAAGCTGCACTTGATAGACTGCAATTATACAAACTGCAGTTTGTTTTTATACTTCCTCTTTTTAACTGCATTTTGTGGTTTTGCTCTGTTAGACAGAACATCTAAATTAAAAATAATCCTACTTGAATAGAATCAGCTTCAAACATCAATGATTTTAAGCAACATCTGCTGAACAGAAATTAGTCATGAGTTTTAATAAACTGATGATTAATATCAAAACTGTCCTCCAAAAAAACCCTATAGGTCGTTTTTCAAGCACCTTATTACGACCTATATTTAGTGTCGTGTTACGTCATGAAATGACTTATGACTGTCGTTACCTATCAAAATGCGTGTTTATTTAAATGCAGTGTGTGGAGTTTTTACACAATTTGTTCTATTTCCATTTAGCAAAACTCATTTTTTTTATTAACGACTACACCTACCCCACCCCTGAACCTACCCTTAGTGATTTATAGTGCATATACTCTTTATGAGCACATGCGTTCCCTGGTATCGAACCCACAATCGCATGATCACATGATTGCATATTGTTATTGCAATGCTCTGCCAATTGAGCTACGCAAAACCCTAAATATCATGCAGATAAAAGGGAACAATGCATTAAAATGAAAGTGTCCTGTTGTTTATAGGGGCGGCACTTTAGTAAACGCTCTTATGGGTCGTATTTCAGGGAAGTGACAAACGACCTATATAGGCATATTGGTTGGAGAACATGTTGTTAATATCACTGAGAAAAACATCTGTACCTGTAACGCTGATCTGGACTTGTGTGATGAAACTCTTGTGTCCTTGATCAGACTGAACTCCACACCAGTATTCTGAATGTTGTTCAGTCACATGACTGATTCTTCCCGTCAGGAGCTGCTTTTCTCTGTCATCATACAGCTGGATCTTTCCCTCATGGATCCATCTTCTGCTCTCCTTCACAGACGTCTCTTCAGCACAGAGATTATCTCCAGATCTCCAGCAGAGAAACTTCACATCACTAATGTGGGATTGTGGGTATTTGCAGCTGATGTTCACAGATGCTCCTGCAGCAGCTGATAGACTGATGCTCTTCACACAACAATCATCTGTTTCAGATCCAAATCAAGTGCAGCAATGTTACAATTACCAGATATATTCATGGATTCTGTCAAATAATGCAGAAATGAATGAAAGCGTCTCACCGTCTCTGATGTCCAGATTAAACTGAGAGAAGATACTGTAGTCTTCAGAAACTTTGACTGTAATCTTATATTCTCCAGAGTCGTTCACATTCAGCTCTCTGATAAACACACGTAAGAGATCTGCAGATCTGTCATCATGAACAGAGAATCGTCCGTCATGTTTCCGTTCTGTTGTTCTGTTAGTGTTCATTACAGTAAAACATTGATCTGCTGCAGTTTTACAGACTTTCACATTGTTCTTGTGTTTCATCTCATATTTGAAGTTTATAATGACGTTTCCTCCTGAATATCCTCTCACACTCCTGTTTTGTTGATCTGTTGAACACAAACTCAGATAATTTGTCATTTTGTTCTCAATATAAACACATATCTGCTCACTGCTGCAACATTTATGAATGAAGTCAAGATTATGAGTGTAAATCTTACATCAGGAGATCAAAAGGTTATTGATGGCGTCTGTTATGAGTTTCACGTGTGAACGGCAGTAATTACAGTCAGTGTTGAGTATCGTGATGTTGTGGAGATCATCATGGGTTTGAGCTCTCAGTTACTCACCTGTTATAACCTTCAGATTCACTTCAGTGTAGGAATCTTTTGCTCTACAGTAGTACGTCCCAGAATCCTCTTCACTCAGATTTCTGATGGTCACTTTCAAGACTGCTGAACTTGTGTTGTCATACAGAGAGAATCTTCCAGAATTAAACCATTTATCTTTAGTCTCAGTCTCGATGAGGTCAGAGCATGTGGACCTCTGATCACCTCGACAAAAAGAGTTTGCCGTATTTTTTGTCTCATATTTGCATGTGATCCTGACTCCTCCTCCTGAATATCCTGTCACATTCATGGAGCTCACGACACCTACAACAAACCAGCATCTTAATACAACACTAACATATACTGGAGTGAGAGTTATTTTAAAGTGTCCCTAAAGGTAATTTCACCATATTAGGTGAAGATAAAAGTTGTGTCCCAAATGACGCACTATACACTATACACTATGTAGTCTACTAAACTGTGTAGTGTATGAATTTTATAAGGTTATTTTGTAATTAAACATCAGAGTCTGATGCCCCTCCCCCTCCACTACATAATTAAAGCTGCGACAGTCGAGTGCATGAAGTGTCCAAGGCCCCGTTTACACGATCTCCGTCTACACTACATGGCCGAAAGCGCATGTCACATGACCATTCATGCACACTGGGCATGCACGTAGAAGTGTAAACAATTGCCTCTTGCACATGTAGGCAGCTGCAGTATTAAAAAATGCAGAGTTTAACTGCACAATGGCTGCTAAAAATTACAACAAAGCCAGCAAAGATTGCAATTCAGTCTCCATGTTGTTGTTTACATGGTCGTCAAGGATACGCAGAGCGAACGTGGGCAGCCATGCCATCGTTTTCAAAAGTCTCCGTTTTTGTCCATTTATACTGAAACACAACCCCGGCGTTTTCAAATTAAAACAAGGTCTGCAGCATTTTCAAAAGTCTTAGTTTTCGAAAGTCTTTCGGTTCGAAAACACTGCAGACCTTGTTATAGTTTGAAAACGCCGGCGTAGTGTAAACAACAGGCGTAACAATTGCAAAACTTATGCGTTTCAAAATGAAAACACACTAGTGTAAACGGGGCACAAGTTTCTGTATTTAAAGTGCACTATTTCTTTTTGAATTTTCAGTGTGAACATACTCTTGCTATTTATGGAAGTAAATGAATGACAAATGTTTTTGAAATAAAAAAAGCTTTTTGAATTGCACTAATTGAAAAAAATATTTTTAAGGCTTGCATTTTAATGGGCTGAAATTCAACATGGTTGTATATTTAAGCAGTGAATATTTCAATTCAAAACATTTCACACACATTTTCATTATTAAAAATTCAATGATCCATATTCACCTTTCAGATTTCACTTCCAAAATATTTGGTCTGTTTAAAAATACAATCTATAATATTTAACAGGCAATTTTTAGTCCGTTTTGTTTCACTTTATAAATTCACTTACACAAATTTAGTGGTTCAAATTCAACATAAAATTTAACATTGGACATCCGGGAACTGCAGAAATAGCAGTACATTGCCGATGCATGATCTCCATCTGCTGTTAGTCATCCTCACCAGCAGGTGCCGCTAACGGCTGTTGACGAAGACCCAAACAACAGCTGGAGAATCATTCATTCACAAAAATGGATTTACAGAAATGGAGCAAGTGTATGTGATGATTATCAGGGCCAGTATATATACGCGGAAAACCTGATGAAGACACACAAGCTGTGTTTACATTTAATTTAATGTCTTCACGGTTACTTTCCCTGTGTAGCTTACATGTAAGCAGCCTTCTCTAACACGATTGAGATTATAATGTTTTTCCCCTCCCCAACGCTGATGTACAGATCAAACATTACATCTTAAGATATACAAGTGCATCTCGATAAATTAGAATATCATGAAAAAGTTATTTTTTTTCTGTAATTTAATTAAAAAAGTAAAACTTAAATATATTCTACATTTATTAGACAAAGTAAAATATTTCCAGACTTTTTTGTTTTCATTTTGATGATTACAGCTTGCTGCTCATCAAAATAAAAAAATCAGTATCTCAAATTATTAGAATATTTAATTTCAAGTTCTATTAAATTACCATTCTCTGGGTATAAATACTGGGTTTAGGTCAGTAATCCCAACAGCAGTCATGGGGAAGTCTGCTGACTTGACAGTTGTCCAGAAGACGATCATCAAGACCCTCTACAATGAGGGTAAGCCACAGAGGGTCACTGCTGAAAGAGCTGGCTGTTCGCAGAGTGCTGTGCCAAAGCATATTCATGGAAAGTTGACTGGAAGGGAAAAGTGTGGTAGGAAAAGGTGTACAAGTGAAAGGAATGACCACAGGCTTGAGAAGATTGTCAGGCGAAGCCGATTTAAGAACTTAGGAGAGCTTCAAAAGGAGTGGACTGAAGCTGGAGTCAGTGCATCAAGAGCCACCACACACAGATGTCTTCAGGAAATGGGCTACAACTGTCACATTCCACGTACCAAGACACTTCTGAACCAAAGACAACGTCAGAAGCGTCTTACCTGGGCTAAGGAGAAAAAGAACTGGACTGTTGCTCAGTGGTCCAAAGTCCTCTTTTCAGATGAAAGTAAATTTTATTTGGAAATCAAGGTCCCAGAGTCTGGAGGGAGTGGAGAGGCACAGAAACAATGTTGCTTGAAGTCCAGTGTGAAGTTTCCACAGTCAGTGATGATTTGGGCTGTCATGTCATCTGCTGGTGTTGGTCCAATGTGTTTTCTGAAGTCCACAGTCAATGCAGCCATCTACCAGGAAATTTTAGAGCACTTCATGCTTCGGTCTGCTGACAAGCTTTATGGAGATGCTGATTTCATTTTCCAGCAGGATTTGGCACCTGCCCACACTGCCAAAGGTACTAAAAGCTGGTTCAGTGACCATGGTGTTACAAACCCGATTCCAAAAAAGTTGGGACACTGTACAAATTGTGAATAAAAAAGGAATGTAATAATTTACAAATCTCATAAACTTATATTTTATTCACAATAGAATATAGATAACATATCAAATGTTGAAAGTGAGACATTTTGAAATGTCATGCCAAATATTGGCTCATTTTGGATTTCATGAGAGCTACACATTCCAAAAAAGTTGGGACAGGTAGCAATAAGAGGCCAGAAAAGTTAAATGTACATATAAGGAACAGCTGGAGGACCAATTTGCAACTAATTAGGTCAATTGGCAACATGATTGGGTATAAAAAGAGCCTCTCAGAGTGGCAGTGTCTCTCAGAAGTCAAGATGGGCAGAGGATCACCAATTCCCCCAATGCTGTGGTAAAAAATAGTGGAGCAATATCAGAAAGAAGTTTCTCAGAGAAAAATTGCAAAGAGTTTGAAGTTATCATCATCTACAGTGCATAATATCATCCAAAGATTCAGAGAATCTGGAACAATCTCTGTGCGTAAGGGTCAAGGCCGGAAAACCATACTGGATGCCCGTGATCTTCGGGCCCTTAGACGGCACTGCATCACATACAGGAATGCTACTGTAATCGAAATCACAACATGGGCTCAGGAATACTTCCAGAAAACATTGTCGGTGAACACAATCCACCGTGCCATTCGCCGTTGCCGGCTAAAACTCTATAGGTCAAAAAAGAAGCCATATCTAAACATGATCCAGAAGCGCAGGCATTTTCTCTGGGCCAAGGCTCATTTAAAATGGACTGTGGCGAAGTGGAAAACTGTTCTGTGGTCAGATGAATCAAAATTTGAAGTTCTTTTTGGAAAACTGGGACGCCATGTCATCCGGACTAAAGAGGACAAGGACAACCCAAGTTGTTATCAGCACTCAGTTCAGAAGCCTGCATCTCTGATGGTATGGGGTTGCATGAGTGCATGTGGCATGGGCAGCTTACACATCTGGAAAGGCACCATCAATGCTGAAAGGTATATCCAAGTTCTAGAACAACATATGCTCCCATCCAGATGTCGTTTCTTTCAGGGAAGACCTTGCATTTTCCAACATGACAATGCCAGACCACATACTGCATCAAGTACAACATCATGGCCGCGTAGAAGAAGGATCCGGGTACTGAAATGGCCAGCCTGCAGTCCAGATCTTTCACCCATAGAAAACATTTGGTGCATCATAAAGAGGAAGATGCGACAAAGAAGACCTAAGACAGTTGAGCAACTAGAAGCCTGTATTAGACAAGAATGGGACAACATTCCTATTACTAAACTTGAGAAACTTGTCTCCTCAGTCCCCAGACGTTTGCAGACTGTTATAAAAAGAAGAGGGGATGCCACACAGTGGTAAACATGGCCTTGTCCCAACATTTTTGAGATGTGTTGATGCCATGAAATTTAAAATCAACTTATTTTTCCCTTAAAATGATACATTTTCTCAGTTTAAACATTTGATATGTCATCTATGTTGTATTCTGAATAAAATATTGAAATTTGAAACTTCCACATCATTGCATTCCTTTTTTATTCACAATTTGTACAGTGTCCCAACTTTTTTGGAATCGGGTTTGTAACTTTTATCTGACTCCATTTTATTATGACCTCAAATTTAGGGTAGAATACCAATTTATTATTGACCATTTATATGATAATTTATCTAGACATTTGATTATTCTATTTAACTCTTTACTCTTATTGTACTCGTTCATTCGGATTCCTATAGCACTTTGAGTCTCGCACCGGCCGGGCATACGATCTCATACTCACAATCTCGTCAGTCTTGGTCATTAGACAGAAGCAATGACTAATATTCTAGAGGCTGTACCCACTTTGCTTATTCTAGAATATGTTTATTTAGTCCCCATAGATCTGAACACACTGAATTAAGGTAAGATTACTTTTAACCAGAGGCCATGACCATTACCATAAAATCAGGCTGACCAATTTAGCTTCCTCTAGTGGTAACTTTACATAATCACGCAGTGGTTTACCCACAAACACTTAGTTAGAATAATCTTACCATAACCAGAGGTTGAGGCCCACCCTGTTAAGATTGGTCTAGCAACACTCTGTTGCTCTAAAAGGAAAACCCATTATTAGCCTACACAGTCTAAGTATACATAACTAATGCCAATGTGTTAGTCGGAGCTCCAAAATATCAGTTAGTGTGCCCCACTGCTCCACCTAAACTGTACTTTAGTCCGTTACTATCCTGAACGTAGATTTGTGGGGTTATGGACTTAACGTAATCTGCTAGAGTCAATAATTTCAGAGTAAGTCAGAATAAAATCAAATGACAATTTATTAGTCAGGTAAATGTATCATGCCAATTACATAATCAATTCAAAGATGATCAATACAAAACATCAAATGCTTAGAAACAGAGTAAAAGATGAATACCTGACATTAGAAAAATGCACATTGCTGAGTGTCTGAAGGATCTGATCTGATTAAAGAATCACGCCCTGAGCCTCCTGCAACATCTCTTTAAATACTCAGACCAAGGCAGAAACTTCTTTCAAATGGAAACATGAGTTCACAATGAGAATTTGCATTAATCAGGGTCCTAGACTAGTTTACACCTTTTGGGGACAGAAGGCCATTTGCATGAAAGACCCTGTGAAGGTAGACACACCCATTACAGAGAGCAAAATATTTCTAAAATCTTAAAACCTTTATTACCTTCTGGTTTACTTCTGTGGGAATGAGACCTTTGTACCAGTCGAGACATTTCAAATGATACCAAACATGTATAGTGTTGTATAACTGTTCACATTAAACCATATAGATTTTGGGTAAGTTTCAGGTCATCTCTGCATGTAGAGAGAAGTGATGGGGGAAGAGGGGGTGAAGGAAAGGAAATGTAGATTAAGGCAATGCTGAGGTGTGATTGACTCAGTGTGATTGCGTCTCGGATGGGAATGCTAATTTTGCAAGAGAGAGTTCAAATGTTAATTTTCTTTGTTTTCTCAGAGTAGCCCTCTCTTGGTCTAGACGGTCCAGCATCAGTCTTACAGTTGAGATAGTGAAGTGGTGGATTTTTGTTAAATGTGAACCAAAATCATCACAATTAAAAGAACCAAAGACTTAAAGTACTCCAGTCTGTGTGCATTGAATTTATTTAATACACGAGTTCCACAATTTGAGTTGAATTACTGAAATAAATGAACTTTTCCACGACATTTTAATTTATTGAGATGCACCTGTATTGCTCTCGGCTGTTTATATCGATTCAGATGTCCTAATTCGATTCTGATTCACAAGATCTCAGTTCGATTCCATTACGATTCTCGAATCTATTCTCAATTTTCAATTCAATTCAATGAATTCAATGATTAAATTTTCACTGGCCCCACCACAAAAAAAGTAATTAATGAATAAAATAGTTATTGTTTTTGTTGTTTTTGACCCATGTATCCTTGTATAGTATTAAATAAGGTTATGACACTCAATATTTTAGATACCAGTGAAATTTAACAATTCTCGATTCCATTTTCGGTACCACAGCTAAAACTACTAATATAAATTTCAAAGATTATTAAAGACAAGTAAACAGTCATTAATAAAAAAGAACAAATAATTAAACTACAAGCAATAGCACAAATAAATACAATAGAACAAAGACACAAATGAAATAATCAGTGTTTTTCAGGTAGATCTAACAGTAGTTTTCAGGTACAGAAACTGAGTAAAGTAATCAAATGTAAAATAACACTGCATCTAATCTTCACTGTACAAATTAAATACAGGTTAAACCTTATTAAAGTTACAAAAGATTTGACAGTTTATTTCTATTAAATATCAAAAATCTAAAAGGTATGAATGATACTTGACATCTACATGAACACTTTACAGTTGGTTTTGTGACTGTAAGTCATTCTTCTAAAATGATATTTAAGATAGAAACGTGTATACCGATGTTGTATGTATTTCTAATAATGAAAATGTGTGTGAAATGTTTTAAAGTGAAATATTCATTGTTTAAATATACAATGTTTAATTTCAGAACACAAAAATGCAAGCCTTAGTACAATTCAACAAGTTTTTTTTATTTCAAAAACATTTGTCATTATTTTACTTCCATAACTACTTATACTACAAAATGGCGTATAGTGCATAAGTATGCAAATTGGGACGCACCTAAAGACTTTTGGTCATTCTTTAATCTCTGTTCTAGTTCTTCTAATGTGATTGTTGGATCAGAACGTGATTCTTACCAGGAATCGTCAGCAGAGTGAAAGTCAAGATGATCCTCATCCTTCTCTCTTATTAAATGTCCACTTTAAAATTACTGCAAGCGTCTTTAAAATAAACTGCTAAATGTAACAGAGATGCCCACTTCCTCTGAGAGAAAGAGAGAGTGTTAATAGAGAGGGAAGTGAAACTACTTCTGTTGGGGATTGCCCCACTGAAAGCTGGTGTATATGTTATTGACCGCTGTAGAACTCTGGTCAAGGAGTTGGAGTCATCAGATAGAATTTAGTCGTTTATTGCACAAGGGTGACCACATACACATAGTAGTGTACTTGAGGTAGTTTTCTGAAATAAATAAAATAACAGAAATAAATACTCATTT
The DNA here is from genome assembly GCF_019924925.1 of Ctenopharyngodon idella. NCBI lineage: Eukaryota > Metazoa > Chordata > Actinopteri > Cypriniformes > Xenocyprididae > Ctenopharyngodon > Ctenopharyngodon idella. The sequence continues at coordinate 1,019,961 of NC_067227.1, forward strand.
TCTAAATATAATCAACAACTTAACAGATTACAAACTCAAAGATAAACAACCTTACATAATGAACGGATATATAAATATGACCAAGAAATATATCAGCATGAGTCAGCAATATTAAACTGCGTAGTGTAATAAAGATTACAAAACCCACCAAATATGAATTATATAGGGAAATGAGACTGTGTTATTAATACAGGCAGTAATAATGGCGACCACAAAATTATATTATCTTACTGAGAGATGTTACACTTTAAGCGAATAAGTTTAGTAAACATTAACAATACTAGCCACGATGCTAGCGGGACAAATCTGCTCGTTAAACAGGATCAAATTACACTCAGAAAGATCGCGAAACATAAAGAACATAATGAACACTGTAAGCTAATGCTACTGCAATACAGTGTAACAATCTGCATTAACAACATTATACATTGAATTAAAACTTACTTGTCATCAACTTTCTCTTGCACATAAACGTTGCACTTTAGTGAGAGCATGCGATCTGAATGCTCTGCTGGAGTGATAGTGAATAGGCAGTTACGCAAAGCTCATACATGCAGGAACACTGCACTACGTTACTTACGTAAGTCATAACTTAAAACGTCACACAAATAGCGAACTTAAACTTAAAAGAAGAGAATTCACAACAGCCACCCCCACATTTGAGCAGCAAATGGGTAATCAAAGGAATTCTCTAAATGTCTTTAGTGTTACCTTCTAAAGTAGGCAACTCTATCAGGCGAGCAACTGGTCTGAGATAAGTTTTACCGTCAATGAGAACTTCAGCAGTCCGCACACATCCATCACTACTGGGCAATGTCTTCCGAACTTTGCCTATTGGCCACTGACCTCTTGGGAGTTGTGGATCTACGATCAGTACAACAGAGTCTACTTCCAGGTTTTCTGAAGCTTTTCGCCACTTCTGCCGGGTCTGGAGAGCAGGCAAGTAATTTCTTGTGAACTGTATCCAGAATTGGTCCACCATGTTCTGACAGTGACGCTACCTCCGCCGCCCCATATTTCCTGGAGCATACGCCACCTGAGGGAGCGATGCATCCCGCCGCCCCATAAGGAGAAGATTTGGAGTGGTCGGATCAATGTCAGCGACGTCTGTTGAAACATATCCCAGCGGTTTTGAGTTGAGGATCCCCTCTACCTCTACTAGGATGGTGGACAGGACATCCTCTGTGATAGCTTGGGTTCCGACAGCTACCTGGAGAGCATTCTTTATGGAACGGACCTCACGCTCCCAAATTCCTCCAAAATGTGGAGCACTGGGTGGATTAAACTTAAAGCTAATTTGGTATTCCAAAAGCTGGGTTTTGAGCTCTGGCTCCATAGTGGAGAAAGCTTCTCGTAATTCTCTGTCAGCTCCGCAGAAGTTAGTGCCACAATCAGAACAGATCTCGTGTGGTTTACCTCTTCTGGCAATGAACCAGCGGAGTGCAAGAAGGAAGGCATCTACATCCATTGAATTAAGGAGCTCAATGTGAACTGCCCTAGTTGTGAGACATTTAAGGATCAGACCCCAGCGTTTCTCATTCCGCCTTCCTATTTTGACCAGGTATGGTCCAAAGCAGTCAACGCCTGTTGAGTAGAAAGGAGGACAGAGCACTCGGAGGCGTTCTGGTGGCAAATCTGCCATTTGGGGGACCTTTGGCTGTGCTCTCCAGCGCTGACAGGACAAACAATGTCCAAAGTTGATGGTGCTTTATGGCCTGGCATCCTCTGAGAATCCAGTACTGTCTTCGTATCTCAGCATAGACTCTCTCTGATCCTGGGTGTAACAGACGCTCATCAAATTCTTTGATAAGGAGCTTCGTTACTGCGTGTCTTGGGTCCAGCACAATAGGGTGGATTTGTTCCGGGTCTGAGTTTGCCAGCCTCCTTAAACGGCCTCCAACTCTGATCAGGTTGGTCAGTGGATCCCATTCTGGAGCAAGACTGACTAATCGGCTGTGGGCAGGAACTGGTTTCTGTGCCTTGAGAGCAGCAACTTCTTCGGGAAAGCTCTGGAGTTGGCATGCTCTTAGCAGAACAGCTTCAGCTTCTCTACTGGTCACAGGCTCACTGTTTGCAGAGTTTGATGTGGCCACCCCTTGACAGGTTTGTTGAGTCGCCTCCACTAGTTTACTCCATGTGTTGAAATGGGTGGCGTCAGGGAGGTTGAAAGCAGTTTCAACTGTCATTAGGCAGTAGTAGGATAGGCCTTTTAATTCGGATACTACTTCTGACTGTACGACTTCAGGTTTCTTTGGCCAGTGCTTTGGGTTCTGTTTCAAGAATGGAGGCCCTAGACTCCATCGACTGCGCTTGGCCAGACTTTGGAGGGTTTTACCTCTCGTTATGTCATCAGCGGGGTTATCTTGCGAATTTACATACCTCCATGATCTGTGGTCTGTTAATTCTTGTATCTCACAGACTCGTGTTCCAACAAACACCTTATATCGACAGGAGTCTGATTGAATCCACTCTAGCACAGTCATGGAGTCTGTCCACAGAACTGTCTGACCGATGGAGAGAGTCATCTCATCCCTCACCAGTTTGGCCAGCTTAGCTCCAGCTAAGGCAGCGCAAAGCTCCAGACGAGGCATAGACTGCTGCCTCTTAGGAGCGACCCTCGATCTGGCCATTACGAAGGAAACGTGAATGTCACTTATGGTTTGAACTGCCAAATATGCTACTGCCTCATACGCTCTTTCAGAGGCGTCGCAGAACACATGGAGGGAACTGTGCTGTTCTGCTGCAGTTGCAGAGGATGGTAAGTAACAGCGAGGAATGGATACTGCACTGAGATGTTTAAGCTCATTTTCCCAGTTGAGCCAGGCAGCCTGAAGGTTTGGTGGTAGATCTGGGTCATCCCAGTCTCTCTTTTTAGCCCACAACTGTTGGATGATCACCTTCGCTCTAGTAGTGAATGGTAGTATGAACCCCAGTGGATCATATTGGGATGCCAACACCTGGTAGGCAGCTCTCATAGTCAGTGTTGCATGCCCAATGGGCCGATAATGAGAGCCGAGGGTATCGGTTGCACAATTCCACCTGAGGCCCAACGTGGGCTCCATCGGGTCAACGTGGTTTTGAACTAACCACTGCTCTGTGGCAGAGGAGCGGGCTTCAGTAGGAAGATGAGCTACCACCACTGGATGACTGCTAGCCCACTGTCTGAGATCAAACCCTCCTTCTGCTAACATGCTGCGTAGTCGGTCCACTGTTTGTTTAGCTGCTGCAACAGTAGGAAAGCTTGTTAGGCAGTTGTCCATGTAGAAGTTCTGGTGTACTATATCTTGCAACCCTGGATATTTGGCTTCAGAATTGCGAGCATGATGCTGCAGAGCGAAGTTGGCACAGCATGGACTGCTTGTTGTACCGAATGGTAGAACCTGCCACTCGTATACATCTGGAGGGTTCTCACTCTGCAGATCTCTCCAAATGAACCGGAGAAAGGGTCTGTCCTTTGTCAGGAGACGGATCTGATGGAACATACCCTTGATATCGGCACTTACAGCCACATGATGCTGCCTGAATCTTAGCAGGACGCCCAACAGTGATGGTCCAAGCACAGGACCTGGCAGGAGTTGATCGTTAAAAGATAGACCTTGGTGTCTGAACGAACAGTTGAAAACCAGTTGTGGCTTGTTGTTATGGTTCACCAGATGGTGGGGCAGGTACCATGACTCCTCTGACTGGGCTGCTTCACTTTGGTTGAGCTTGGTGACATATCCTGCCTCGATAAGCTTGGTTATCTCTCCTGAATAGATTAAGGCCTTCTCAGAGTCTTTACAGAGTCTCCTCTCAGTACTCCTCAGATTTGCAAGAACGGATTGCATGGAGCCTTTGAGTTTAAGTGCACCTGATTTCCACAGAAGAGGGGTGGCGTAACGTTGTACTCCCTTTACATTGACTTGCTCCGTTTGGGATTCAAGCAGATCCATAGCCTCTTTGTCTTGCCTAGACCGGACAACCAGTTTCTCATTGCGGAAGGGCAGCACATCCAGTTGCCATAACCGTTCCACATTTCTGAAGAGAAGATCATCTGGGTGGGAGGTGGAGAGGAAGAAACACTGCTGCACTGGTGCATGGTCTGTAGTACACATTGCTGCTCCTTGGAGAGCCCACCCGAGAGCTGTACGGACTGCTACTGGACCCCCTCTGGTGCCTTGGCGAATAGGCTCTTTAGCGGTAATGAGGTGAACTTGGTCTGAACCTATGAGCACCAGCGGACGTACCCTGTGAAATGGATGTATTGGAACTCCCCTTAGATGTGCATACCGTTTCTGAAGAGTCTTAACAGGGTATCACTGTTCCACCAGATCAAGACCAGAGGCTGTGAATGCTCCCAGCACCTGACATCGTTTCTCTGGGTTACCTCTTGGGGAGATTTTATCGCTGTGTCCGCTCCATCTTTCAGTTTCAAACGATCTGTAAATCCAGCGTAGAACTGGGCCTTGTTTATAAAACAATAAGCACCGATCCTGAGGGCTCGAGCAGCCACAGAAAATATGAGATATTCTCCATAAAGCCGAACGAAGCGCGTTGATGGGCGTGCTCTTGCTCTCTCGCTCTGGTCGACGTGTGCTCGTACAAAGAATTCTGACCTATATGACGTCAAACAGCCCCACACTCGGAAAAAAGACCGCAAAGTTTATGAGGACTTGGAAGAGTATTTTTGGTACAAAAATACATCCAACTTGTGTTAAAACTCATGTTTAGCATGAGAAATGAATCCAACACTTTAACAGTGTCAAAAGTCAGAATATATGAACTAGCATTATACCCCCCTTTAAGCCCTGATCTGTACAAGTTGAGGGCGCGTCAGTGAGAAACATGGTGGAATACCACAATATTATAGGTATTTAGCGGTGACATTGTCCAGCTTTTATATTTACAACGAAGTAAGCTTATTGCCTGCACAAAATATGGTAGCATTATAATATAACAATATAATATGTAATGATAAAGTTTACAGTGGCTTCATAAATAAACTAAAAACAAAAAAGAGCAAAACACACCTGATGCTCATTCTATGTTCTTCATTTTCTATAAGTAAAAGTGCTGTATTTTTGTGTAATTAATTAAGAGAAGGTAAATACGAACTTTCCAGGAGGACTTGAACGCACCATATAAGACCCTTTCACACTGAACGCGACGCGAAAAAGCGAGGCGAATCGCGGAAGTACTATGGAAGGCCAAAAGGGCCAAAAACGTGAATTTTAACACGTCAACAACACGTTAAATACGCGTATTTCACCGTTAAATACGTATTGTTTGCGTGTGAAAAATCAGCGCGTTAAATACCTGTATTTCACGTGTGAAATATACGTGAAATACATGTGAAATATGCATTAAATACGCGTGAAATAAGCGTTAAAAATCTGTTTGAACGGGTCAGTGTCATTGGCTGCTGAAAACTTGGGTCAAACCATTTCTGTGAGCTTAAGGGGGTGTACCATTCATTTACTAGGTGCCACAATTTAACATGCTAGATCAGCTTATTCAGCCTTTTTATTTTGTCTTTTTTTTTTTTTGTATAACCCAGTGGTTCCCAACCTGTGTGCCGTGGCCCACTAGAGGGCCTCAGTGATCCTCCAGGTGGGCCGCGAGATAAATTAAAATTAATTTAAATATATTAATATAATTCATTAATTTAATTATTAATACGTTACATTTAACAAATTAAATTAAATTAATTAAAAATACATTTAAAACAAGGCACCACCTCTCTCATACGTATTCTGTCTGTGATTGTTTCGGTTCAGCCCAGTCTGTTTCTCATTGTGCTGCTGTGAAATACAGACTGAACGGTGGCTCAAAATGCAAACTCTCTCAGTTGGAAAAAGAAAACCTGTGTCGCAAAAAAGGTTTTGATGGATGACGATTGTAATGAAGGTAAAGACGATTACAGTCACATACAGGAGTCGTACATAAGGCATGCGCGAGTCCGCAATTATTGATGCGCAAACAAACCGTGCATGTGCGCTCTCGACTCACTGATCGCTATAACATCGTATTTCTGCATGAACACAGTTCAATATATTCGCGTAGTTAAAGTAATTAATGTACTGTGAGTGTTTTATAACGGATGCTCGCCGAACTAGCATGTTTTGGAGAAGTTTGAGAGGATCAGTGGTGTTATATGTGTTATATGTCAACAATTTTGAATGGATCCGCATAGTTTTTAAATTCAGTCCTTTAGTATCTCCCTGTGGTCTTATTTTGTATGGCAGGTTGACTTGTGCTTATTTAAGTTACTGTATTACTGAGCAGAGTAAGTACTTGTTGGTGGGTCGTGCCGTATTGATTCGGAGAGGAGGTGGGCCTTGGCGTAAAAAAGGTTGGGAACCACTGGTATAACCTATAAAAATAATATATTTAAATTGCCGTTTTATGAAAAATTTAATTTCATTTTTCCACTTATGCCCTTTTTTTTTCAACGCCATTACCCTTACTGACAATAAAATGCGGCATTATAATCTCACTGAATCCGATATGCTCTCTCTCAGCCATAGGGCCTGCAAAGTTTTTTTTCTCTGGTGTGTGTTGGGGTGGGACACATAGGCTAGCTGATGAAGATTGGTGTGTGACTAGAGATGATAGACCTGTAAAGTTTTGTTCTAAAGAAATAGTACAGGGCAGCGTTTCCCAAAAGCATCGTAAGCCCAAGTTGATCGTAGCTCCATTAGTGGCAACTTAGGCTTACAATGCTTTTGGGAAACGCTACCCAGGTTAGTCATACACAAATACAATTTTAAACTGATAATAATGTACAATGCTCTGTGTGTGTGTCTGTGTCTGTGTCAGAGCATGAGAGCGGAGCGTGAGCTCAAACCAATACCCTTTGTGACATGCTGGATCGAAAATATGTGAAATAAGTTCTTTCTAGTCACTAATAGTAATTCATTTAAGCCAACAGTTGACTAATTACATTTATATTAATTTAATTTCTTAAATACTGGAGAGAATAAACCATGATAATGAGTACGTATAGTACGTAATGTTTACGTATAGGCTAGCACTCGAACTCACACATAAAGCTTGCCATAAAGAACCGGCAAAAGTAGGCTAATGATTATGAATGTGACAAAACACAGCAAGCAGACATTTTAATTGTTTATTAATAAACTAATGTTTTCTGAATCAGTGTCGGCTGCAAAGATGAAGTTGACATTGCTGACTCTCATCATCTCCGCAGAGATGCACATTTTATTCGGATTACATAAGCAGAGAGTAGCCTATTTCTTTTCGTTTTGAATTATTTCATTTAAAAGTAGACATTTCAAGCTTTCTATAGGTATAATTCTCATATCTGTGAGACAAGCAGCTGGGGAGAGCAGGGCATATGGGGGTAGAATTGTAGCAAAATTCCAAATAAATAGATTATGATCCACAAATAAATGTAAAGATATTCACAAAAAAATAATCGTAACCACAAATGAATAGAATGAGATCCACAAATATATGTTAGGAGTTTCACAAAAATTAACTAAATTCACAAATAAATAAAATGAGATTTACTAATAAAAACACATTCACAAATGTGTTTTTATGTCACAAGCATAACTCTGCCTGCATTTATTTGTGAATCACCACCTGTACATTTGTGAATTGCTTTCTGTGCATTTGTGGATCTTTTCCTCCGCATTTGTGAATCACCTCGCGCATTTGTGAATTCTGAAATAATTCTAGCGTCATGACTGCAGACAAATCCACAAATAGGTCGACTCCACCCACCAACTACTCAAGCCAATCAGATAACGTCCACGTGGCGCTGACCAATCACAGTACACTTTCGCTACAACCAATCACGTTTTGCTTTACAATCGGGGCGGTCTCGTCCTGCATTGACTTGGAAAGGAAGTAGAGGGTTCTTAAACAATGGTACAGTAAAAAGAGGTTTAAAATTTATATTTCGTTAGACCATTAGACTGTGTGTCAAGACAAGCCAAACTATTATATTTTATGCGCCATTTAAAAATGCCACAGAAACAGTGCTCTCTGTTATGGCAACAACAAAGGTATACTGGATACAGATGCGTTATGGAAGAGTCACGTTATTCACGACTGAACAGAAAGCCTCAATAATTAGCTATTAACTTATCTAACCGAATAACCTTGTGATAAACATGCGAGTTTGCAAAATAGATGAAACTTTCGTCACATAACAGCATTTCCCAGTTTATCAATCAAACATCGACTGATCCAGCTATTAAACATTAACAGGCCCTTAAATAATATTTTAAACATTGATTAAACGTTTTAACGTTATTTAAGAAGATAGACTTTTTAAATGTGACAGGTTATGGAATTACATAGCCTATAGATGCATTTCATTTAAAAGTAAAATGTCCAGCAGTCAAACACTTGATCACGCAAATGTTTCAGATGAATCAGACTTAATAGTTTTTTTATTGTAAAAGTTATTTAGAGCATCCAATATATATATATATATATATATATATATATATATATAAGCATTGCAACGTTTATTTGCAATATCCAAAACCATAGCTGCAGTGATGCTGAGGCTCGTAGCTTACTGGTACATCAATGATGCTCATTCAGGCTCATTTGGTATTGTATGGTATTGTGCAAGTTATAGCTACTGTAGAACGGGACATCCGTTTACTGCCACTGACTTTCCGTTTCTCACCATGCCGCTTGTAGACAGTAGCTATAGCTGCATGTACATGGACACTAATAATGTAATCCGTTTGTTTATAATGATTATAATGCCTCTATTTGCTGCATAGCGCGGTGCCGCGCCGCTCACGTCTGGTAGACGTGTTATAGCTCGGGATCTGTGTATGATCATAATTCATGCATACCCTTTATCCCGATTCACTGATCCTGATGGCAATATATACTCCAAAAATCATTCCCGTCTGAATGATGGCTGAAACTTTACTGATGAGTTTCATGAAGTTTTATTGTACATTAGCTACCATGAAATGACCGGTTTTAACTCCAGATAATCACTGTAAGAGCTGATGCCTTTTCAGTTGCTTAACAAACTGGTAAACTTTCTATCCATAAGAAATCTCAGATGAACCGTAATAATGTGCACGACACGTTCTCTTATTCATTACTGCAGTGATCAGTAACACTCAGACCATAACACCCATCAAAATAATAGAGTCCCTCTTTGTAAGACAGATAATGCAGACCTTATATATAATTACACCCACAAAAAATATGTACAAAACAAATTAAAAGATTAATCACAATAAAGTCTGTTACATTTTGTAAACGGGGTGTTTTTATCAAACAAACAGCACTTCAGCTCAATTCGAATGATGCGCCCATGGTGGAATAGTACGAAGCTCCTTTCAGAGTCTGTTCCCGCCCCTGATTGTAAAGTGTGCTGCGATTGGTCAGCCCAACGCGGACGTTATCTGATTGGCTTGAGTAGTCGGTGGGTGGAGTCGACCTATTTGTGCATTTGTCTGCAGTCATGATGCTAGAATTGTTTCAGAATCCACAAATGTGCAGAAAGCAATTCACAAATGTACAGTTGATGATTCACAAATAAATGCAGGCAGAGTTATGCTTGTGACATAAAAACATATTTGTGAATGTGTCTTATCTATCTCATTTTATTTATTTGTGAATTTAATTGATTTTTGTGAAACTCCTAACATATATTTGTGGATCTCATTCTATTCATTTGTGCATACGATTATTTTTTGTGAATATCTTTACATTTATTTGTGGATCATAATGTATTTATTTGTAGATTAGCTAAACTGAGCGTGTATTTGCCCCACAAACATAAGAAATATAGCCTATCTATTGAAAGCTCGAAATTTCTAATCTTAAAGACCAGTTCAAATCGAAAACAGATACTTCCTGATTATGTAGTTCTTGTTATGCAGAAAATGAGAGTATGGATGTGCATGAATTAATAACGATCTATTTGCTGATTAAATTAAGATGAATAAAGTTTGGTACTACATTAGAAACACAATGCTTACAAGAATACATCTTAAAATATAATTAGAAGTAGGCTACAATCAAACTACATTTCAACATTTAAATGATTATTAATGTCTTTGCTCAAAACGCACTTTAAACCATCATCGAATAACTTCTGATTATAATCTATTATGTGGGTTTTGATTCAATAATGGGCAGACATGCATTCTTTGTATGTTTTATAATGGATTGAATGATAAATCTGCTTAGCTATTTGTCATAAACATCCTTTATTGTTATAAAAATACCATGAGCTGCATAAAAAACACACAGAAAACATGCTGTCATAATCATATGTCTATTTGCCTTCATATTTCATCTGTAGAAAAATGTTTCTCTCAAGGCGGGATCCCGGCAGAGTTATTTCTTAAATATTTTGATTTACTCGGTCCAGTCTTCCTGACGGCCATCCACAGCAGTAGAGGTTGGTGTCTCTCACCCACAGATGAATACGGCACTTATATCGTTGATACCCAAAAAAGGGAAAGATCATTTGGACTCTGCAAATTACAGACCCATTAGTTTGTTAAATACAGATATAAAAATGTATGCCAAACACACCCAAAATCGGTGAATCTCACAGCCAAATCAGAAGCGCAATAGAAAATTTCTCAAATTAAGTCATCATTACATTTTAAATAAGTTATTACTTCTACGAATCCATTTTGGACTTTCTGTGAGAGCGCCCTCTGGCTTCGAGTATGAATTAAACATACACTACACGAGAGTGTGCGCTCCGTAATGTTCAGATAGCCTTGTTACAGATAAGAATAAAACGACTATCTTGTCTCTTTGAATTTAAATCTAGATTTATTTACATTGGCCTCTAAGTGAACACACTTGCCTGAAAAAAGTACGGGTGACAAATTTACGTTTAATTAAAAGTGCGTCCCCGTGTATTCTACGCCATGGATTACTGTCTTCACTGTGTCCCATTGTCTCTCTGATGCCTTGGAAATTTTGTGTACCCATGAGCTGAGCAATACCTTTCAACAATGATATCTTGTCGATGCTTCGTAAGCTCTTTGTGGCTCTTGTAGAAGCAGCAACCAAGATGGTGTCAGAAATATCTTACAAGAGCAGGTGAAAAAATGTGTGCACTATTTCACATGAGCTTGATGATTAGTTCTTGAGAGACGAGAGTTTGATGGTAATTCACACAGAGGCCTACCCAGTTACAGTTTTTTATGATTGCTTACACACTAAAATTAAAAATAACACACAGTTACTGAAACTCTACACTCAAGGAGCAAAACCTCAGCCCAGATCTGCACAACTATAAGCACATTCTCAGCCTCACACTTTTTGCAAAACACTACACACGTTGTTTTGCACAACACTAAACACACTTCTCTACATTAGACACAGAAATCTAACCAAATGTCACTTCTTTGCCATTTCAAGACACTGCTTTCCAAAATACCACCCATATAAACCAATTGATCAAACACAGCCGTCAGGTGTGCAGACATTTAGGTGCTTAACTGTAAACTCAACAATCAGGTGCAAGTACTATAAAAAGGCAAAAGGTGAGTTCATGTGTCTTCACCAAAATGGAAGGCAATGTTGTAGTGAGAGGGAGTGGGAGAAACATCATTTTGAATGTCCCGGGCCAACGTGGTGGCAACATCACAATGTATGTTGCAATCACACAGAATGAGGTCCTCCACCAGCATGCCAACTTATGGTATACAACACAGCCCACATATTCGCATTTTAGAAATACTACAGAAAATCGTCACAGCAGAAGACCAAATGGATGCAGAGCAGATGAGACACATTGTCATATGGGACAATGTAAATTTCCACCTATCTGCTCTGGTCCAAAACTGGTTTCCACAATTTTCACTCCAATACCTCCCACCATACTGTCCCTTCCATAAACCCATTAAGGAGGGTTTTTTTTTTTTTTTTTTTTTGGCATTGAAGATCTCCAGCCCTATGTCAGGATATGCCTCATTCAAGCCATGGAGGAGGCCTGACCTAACTGATGTCTGGATTCGCCATTCAAGAAGATGATCACCTGTGATGTGGATGAAGTGCTATGGCCAGATCCAGCTAGGCCAAGAGATGATGCTTAGGTGTTTTTTCTATTTTTTTATTATAATTTTTTTTTTCATTTACAGTTTTTTTGGATTGCTTACACACTAAAATTAAAAGTAGTACACTATTAGCAAAACCTTACACTCAAGAAGCAAAACATCAGCCCATATTTGCACAACTACAAGCACATTGTCAACCTCACACTTGTTGAAAAACTCTACACACAGTGATTTGCAAAACACTAAACACACTTAACATACATTACACACAAAAATCTATCATGAAGTCACTTCCTTGCAATACCAAAGCACTGACTGTCAAATTACCGCACCGTCCAACCAATTGGTTCAACACAGTCATCAGGTGTGCAAACACTTGTTTGCTTAATTGTAGACACACCAATCAGGTGTATAAGCACTATAAAAAGCAGCAGGTGAGTTCATCGGTCTTCAAGCACAATGGAAAGAGTCAGAGAAAGAGTAAGACGAGGAGGAGAACGAGGAGGAGGACAAGGAGGAGGAGGAGGAGGAGGACGACGACGAGGAGGAGGAGGAAGGGGAGGAAGAGGAATCAACAAAGGAAGAGGAAGAGATGGAGGCCATGCTGGAGGTAGAGGTAGAGGAAGAGGAAGACAAGAAGGTGCTCAAAGAGGACCGAATCTGACAAATGAGATCCGCGCAACACTGACCACGTTGACCACGTTGTCAACCACGGCCTGACGCTGAGGGAGGCTGGACTGCGAGTACAGCCAAATCTAAGCCGATACACATTGGCAAGTGTGATAAGAACATTTCGACTGGAAAATAGGTATTGTAAAAATATCATCATATCAAAAACATCTGCACGGTTTCAGTAACTGCTTACAGTACTGTATTCTATGCACTATCAGCACTTCTGTGACCTTTTTCTGTGAAATTACTGTAGTATTGTATACTGTTTTTTTTTTTTGTTTTTTTTTACAGTAAACTTACAGTACAATACGTAAAGTGACATTTTGTTACAGTATTATGAATCTCCATGTCAACATTTTGGGCGTGTTGAGAAATAAATGAGTTTCTTCAGTCTGCAACATTGGTCTTGTGTAGTGTTTGGTGAATTTACATTATATTTGTACTTTGTTGATGGTAGCCTACTCTAATCATAGGGAAGTAGAAGTGCTAAAAGTGTTTTAGGTTTATCACAGCAGAGTGTAACTCGTGCAAACAGAGTATAGTAATGTGAAACGTGTGTGTTTCATATGGTAACAAAGTGTGGTTTTTAAACAGAAGTGTATAGTTTTTACAAGAGTGTTTAATTATGCAAAGGATCTGTAGTGTTTTGCTAATTGGGTGTGTGGTTGTGCTAATTGTGTGTAGTGTTTTGAAAACACGGGCCCTGTTTTGAAAATCGTGCTTAAGCAATCCAAAAAAACTGTAAAATTATGCTTTTTTGTCTCCACAATTTTTTTTTTTGTTTTGTTTGTGTAATATATTGTATTTAGAATATGTTCTGATTTTCAGTGCAAAATGCAACCTTTGGAAAGGCGTGGATGTACTGAATGGTTTTACAATGTGGTGAGAAATAAATATTTTCATCAATGTGCAGTACTGATCTCGTGTGTGTGTGTGTGTTGTTGTTGTTGTTGTTGTTTTTTTGTTGTTGTTTTTTTTTGTCAATATATTCATGTACTTTACTCTAACAATATCTCTGAAAATAATCAAACCCAGACTACATCATTAGAAAAGTATAAACAATACAAGTGTTTAAGATTGAGCACAGCAGTGTGTAAATGAATCAAACAGAATCAGAATGTATGATCCATGTGTGTTCCATACGGTGTCAGAGTTGGGTTTTGTTAAATTAATGTAAAGTTTTGAATGAAGTGTTTCATTTTGCAAAAGAACTGAGGTTTTTAAAACTGTGCTTAAGCAATCATAAAAAAAAAAAAACTGTATTAACCCTCATATGCTCCTAGTTTCCTGTTTACACTCAGTGTATTTGACCCCAAAAATGTATAAAGTGATTGTAAATATATATATATATATACATTTTTAATAATACAAATAATATCTTTTTTTTTGTTTGTTTGTTTACTTCTCATCTATACATTAATGTTGTGTTTTGGGAGGTACAAAGTACTTTTGTACCTATTTACCACAAAATTCCTCAACTACACCATTAGCTTGCATGTGAAATATTACATTTTTATGAAAAAATCACTTAAATGATGATCTAAATTAGTTTTCTTCAACTGCTTACACACAAAATCTTTACTTGTCACACAATTTCTGAAACCTGACACTCAAACAGCAGAACCACACACCAAATCTGCAAAACCATACACTAATTCTCGGCCTTCGACTCAGTTTTCAATTTCATAAAACACTTTTTGCAAAACACAACACACAAAAATCTAACAGAAAGTATCTTGATTTCCTTTTTCAAACACAACCAATCAAAATGCCACACAAATTCATCAGTGCCTCACACTAACTCCTCACATGTGCAAACACGTATTGCTTTACTTAACACCAACCAATCATGGCTTTAGAATAGGCCTATAAATAGGCCAAAGGTCAAGTTATAGATTTTGAACAACTTTTCTGTTGTTTACTTGCTTCCATATTCATCATTTCTAAATCCTATTGAGGATTTTTTCTCCACATGGTTGCTGGAAAGTGCATGATCGTCATCCCTATGTCAACATAACACTTCTCCAGGCAATGGAAGAGGCATGTGGAGACACTGACGCTGCCTCCATCCAAGGTTGGATACGCAAGAGAGAACATAACATGTGACGTGGATGAAGTATTGTGGCCAGACCAAGCCAGGAGGAGAGATGAAGCCTAGATACACCCAACCATCTCGCCTACCAACAAACACACACGCACACAACACACACATGTTGGGTTTCCATGCTCTATGGGGACACTCCATAGGCGTAATGGTTTTTATTCTGTATATTCTGTATATAAATGTCCCCACAAAGTCAAAATGCACTGGTATTACTATACTTGTGAGGACATTTGGTCCCATACCAGGACACACATACACACCATTCCTTTGGAATATTCACCTTTTTCAAAAATTATGCTAGTTTTTTTTTTTTTTTTTTTCAACAACACATGGTTGATGTATTATATTTTATTCTGTACTGTGCAATACTGTATTCACAACCACAAATGCTTACAGTAAAAAAAAAAAAAATTAATTCAAAAAATTTCAAAAAGTTTCAATCTTGCTTTCGTGTTTACTGTGAATTTTTCAGCATCTCTCTGCCAATTACTTTCAATCTTGTACAGAAATGTACATAGCAGCTTATGAAAGAAGAGCTTTAGGTTTTGAATAACTGTGTGTATATGATATATCCAAAAATAGAATATTATGGCAGCTGTGTGTGAAAAGTAAGACAAATGTTTGCTTTTGAGATGTGTTTGTGATATTTTGAATGCAGTGCTTCATTTTGCAAAAGATGTGAGGCATTTTGCATTTTGTGTGTGCAATTCTTGGATTTGTGTGTAAAGTTTTGAAAAAAAGAGACAAAGTTTTGAAAATGTGTGTAAGCAGTTGAAAAAAAACTAAATATAAAATATAAGTTGTTTCTGGATATTGATCCAGGTGTTAGGTGTAGAATTCTGCCATCTGCTGGTTAGAGATTAACCTAAAAGAATTACAGTTTAAGAAAGAAATTGTTTTGACCAGCAGAGGGCCATAGAGAGCCATTCATTTTACTGGATGTGGCTCATCATAACTTTTGTGATACATTTTATATATATATATATAAACATTGTAAAAGACATTAAAAATAAATATTCTTTCAAATAGTAGAATTTTGTAGTTTTTGATGAGTTTTAAAGTATATGTTTTTGCAAAATACCACAGAAATTTGACAGAAAAATGCCACATAAGAAACACCTAAAGGACAAGACTTAGAGTCAGATTGTAGTTGCATTTTATTTATTCTAATGAACCAAATGTGGAATAATAATAATAATTACCTTTAGAATTTAGAAGAAATCAATTATTTTTATTTTTTATTTTTTTTACAATTGCTAGGACCCATTTTTCAATACTTGGGTCACTTTTTCAAACCTCTTCACACAGTGAGCACAATAAATCTCTCATGATCATTTATCATTGCTTTGGCACAAAATGCATTCAAAATTACATTAATTCTTTTCTCACTTCGACACAACAAACGCCAAAACTCAGTGTACCTACAGGCCAATTTGCACATGCTTATATACTGTTTTCAAAACTTCAAAAGTTCAAAACAATAGCATAATACAAAACTGAATAAGACAGAAATATGCTGCATTTCTACAGTAATACTGTAATGAAATATATTCTGAATCTAAAAAAAATCAAACAGCATCAAAGCAATTAGATGAAACTGAACACCTACACAAGTGTTAGACTTTCAATTTCATCATCCATTCAAAGGGGAAAACTTCAGAATAATTGTATACTGTAATGTAAACATGGTTCATAAACTGCAGTGAATTATAAACAACAGAGTGTTATTCTTGTTTTGTTACAGTTTTTTTTTTTTCAACTGCTTTCACACAACTTTGCCTCTTTTTTTCAAATCTTTACACACAAATCCAAGAATTGCACAAACAAAATACAAAATGCCTCACATCTCTTGCAAAATGAAGCACTGCATTTAAAATATCACAAACACATCTCAAAAGCAAACATTTGTCTTACGCAGCAAACACTTTTGCCATCATATTCTATTTTTGGATATATCATATACACACAGTTATTCAAAACCTAAAGCTCTTCTTTCTTGAGCTTATGTGTTCATTTCTGTACAAGATTGAAAGTAATTGGCAGAGAGATGCTGAAAAATTCACGGTAAACACGAAAGCAAGATTGAAACCAAACTATTTATTGTTTTACTGTAAGCATTTGTGGTTATGAATACAGTATTACAGTACGAAAGAAAAGAAATACATCAACCGTGTGTAGTTGGACAGAAACAATGGTTGTGTTTGAAAAAGGAAATCAAGGTTTTTGTGTGTTACATAGAGAATTGTGTGTTGTGTTTTGAAAAAAGTGTTTTATGAATTTGAAAACTGAGTCGAAGGCCGAGAATTAGTGTGTGGTTTTGCAGTTTTGGTGTGTGGTTCTGGTGTTTGAGTGTCAGGTTTCAGAAATTGTGTGACAAGTAAGGATTTTGTGTGTAAGCAGTTGAAGAAAACTGTAAGAATTTTTACTATAGTTTTTGCCCATTGCTTACACACTAAAACCGAATGCTTAGACCAAAGCCTCAATACCTAAACTTCTTGTAGCATACCTTAAACACAGTGTAACCATAGCTTAAACACATTGTCAACTTTGCACTTTGTTTGCAATTCTGTAACACACTTATTGCGATACACTACACACGTTTTCTTACATTAGACACTTTGTTCAAAAACGAAATCACCTGTTATCATTGGGAAAACACTCTGTTCAAAATGCAAAACTCATCTGGCAATTGTAGACACTTACATACACACCTGGCCTGTAGCTTGTAGTTTTTGTCTATACTGACCCAACCCAGCCCCTATTTGTGTGAAAATATAGACATTGTAGTTACTGTATGTGTTTTCAGTAACACTATTCAATATTTTCTGTTACAGACAGTTCTAGATTTTGATGCCGCCAAACTGCCACATGAGTTCATCTATGTGGATGAGGCAGGCTTCAATCTGGCCAAAACCAGGCGTCGGGGCCGTAACGTAGTTGGACAAAGGGCTGTTGTAAATGTCCCTGGGCAGCATGGGGGAAATATCACCTTGTATGCTGCAATTACTGTCCAAGGAGTCCTGCATCACCATGCCACTCTAGGTCCCTACAATACAGGACAGTCATTGCATTTCTAGATGCACTACATACAGTTGTGCAGGACAGACCACAGCAGCCCAGGTTTGTTGTCATCTGGGGTAATGTTAGTTTCCACCGGGCTGCTCTGATCTGAGATTGGTTCAACAACCATAACCATTTCACACCTGCCTCCTTACAGCCCCTTTCTAAATACAATCGAGGAATTCTTTTCAGCGTGGCGGTGGAAAGTATATGATCAGCAACCACACGCCCGCATGAGGCATGCGGAGACATTGAGGTGGGATCAATCCAAGGGTGGATTCGGCACACAAAGCGATATTTTCCCCGATGCCTAGCCCGCGAGGACATCGCCTGTGATTGTGGCCAGATCCGAACAGAAGGCGGGATCCATAAGCCTTGTTTGATTACTGCAGAAATTCTACTTTTGAGTTTTACAGAAGACAATAAAAATATAAACACAAAGACTGTAGTGTTTTATATAAAGCCCATCAGTGTGTTGCTGGTGATATGAAAGAGTAATTCAAATGGTGCTTGTGTGTATGGTTTTGTTGCAAGAATTTCATTTTTATAAAGGAGTGTTAAGTTTTGATTGCAGTGTTTCATTTTGGCATAGATGTGATTTGTTTATCTCCAAGTGCTATGTCTGATTGGCTTGTGTGTAGAGTTTTGACATAATGAGCCAAATTCTGCAAAAAGTTTTTAGGTTTGTGTTTTATTACTGACAAAGTGTGTTTGTTGATTGAAAACCTTTGCTAGAGTTCTGGAAGAATGAGTTGATTTGAAGTGTTTTGGTAGATTTATTGATTTTGTTTGCCACATTCTGTACAAATGCTCTCTGTGGCAGTCATGTGTGTGTGTGTGTGTGTGTGTGTGTGTGTGTGTGTGTGTGTGTGTGTGTGAGCATGTCTTTTCTACACTGCATTTGTGCTCTAGCACCAGGCCTTCATTTCTGTGTGGAAATTTTCAGATTTATGCTGGATTTATTATTTTTTTTTTTTTACAAATGAAAAATAAATAACACTTTTTTTTTTCTTTTTTTTTCGCATTTCCCATTCATTTTCAAAGTGGGGCCACACTGACCCCAAAGTTGAGGAGTGTGACTTTTTTTTTTTTTTTTACATACCTTCAGAATAACTGAATCAAGCCCTGTTTTGTGTGTGTGTGTGTGTGTGTGTGTGTGTGTGTGTGTGTGTGTGTGTGTGTGTGTAAAGATTACAAAATCTTACTGAGATGAAGGAAAGCTTTTTTCTTTTTTTTTTTTTTTTAAATAAGGAAAAGTCGATTGTGATCATATTGACCCCAATGCACAAATGAGGTTAAAGGGTGTGCACACTTATGCAGTTGGGTTATATTTTTTTCTCTGTAGTGTCACTTTGGTTTTCAGTGGCATTTCTTAGGTTGTAACTTTTACATTAAAGGTGCAAAAAGTTCTGATATGATTTATCTTTGTTTCATTTTTTTTAAATCACAAAAAACAGCCGTGGTAACAGGGGTGTGTAGACTCTTTATTTAACTGTAGACACACAAAACCTGAATACATCGATTTACATTTACAATATTTACTGATAAGACAAGTGGATCGATGAAGGTGTTGAAAGCAAGTCAATTTTATTTATATAGCACATTTCGTACACTATGGTAATTCAAAGTGCTTTACATAAAGAGGAAACAAATACATAAGTATAAAAATGTAAAGCATAAGAAATAAAAATAACAGTAAAAACAGAGAATACCCCCATCTGGATGGAAGAGTCAGGGAGTTTCAGTCAGAATATTTGTAGCCACCAGGGCTAACTCAACTTTGTTGTCCGTCAGAGCGGATCTAAATGGATCATCCTCACGTGGAGGGATAACTCTAAAAATATTTGTCAGGTAGCTGTGCGTTTAAACAGTACCCTTACAGACAAATCTTCCTGGACTAACTCTGTCCAGAGCTCTATCTGGGATAACAAAAGTACTGGTGGTAGAAGTACTGTGATGAATACCTCAACACAACTATTACAGTCAAAGCAGATAGATGAAAATATTCAGTTTGAAGACTGTTAGTTACACAACACTACAATATGATGTTAGTAGATGTATTTGTGATCACATATGATCAGCTGAGCACAAACCAAAGCAGAATGTGAATTTTTTTTTCACTACATACAAAATAAAGCCCACAACACTCACCCTGTGGCTCCACCACCTTCATGTCTGAAGCCAGCAGATCTTCATCTCTTGGCTCTGAGGGCACAAAATTGAAAATGTGCTGTCTGTGGCTGCTGGAATGATAAGATTTGGATGGAAAGAAATATTCACTTTTTAATTACAAGTACATAAAAATAAAACCTTTAAAATTAACTTCTGAAAGCAGTTTTTACTCTGGCTGCTGTTTCATACAACTGCAGCTTTAAAATAAAAAGCACATTTCATATTAAATTCATGGTGTCATAGACTAATCATTTAGGAGATTTTACATGGTTTATTCAGGTAGATTCCATTAAAGAAACCTGGAATCTGCCTAAACTGCACTACTAGTGAGTCGATTCCCAGGAGAATGTCTGCTGTGATCAAAAACAAGGGAGAACCAACAAAATAGTTAATAATAGTTAAATAAAATAGTTAAAAATAGTTAATTTTTTTTTAATGCCTTTTTTGCCTAATACAACAAAACCTATATTTAATTATATGCTAGAGTTTGCCTTTCTTGCCAAATTGTCATTTTGCCATTGTCATTTTAATACCTTAGCAAGTTTCTTCTTCCCAATATAACATGCTCCTCATATTTGGATTGTTTACTAGAACCTGAAGTGTCATGAAAAGCAAATATTGTGCAAATATCCCCTTTGGATTTGGCTACTACTGTATGTAATACCTTTTAAAAACTATAAAAATCAGCTTTTTGTCTCTCTGAATTGTGATTTTGGTCAATTATTTTAAACATAAATGCAGATTTATTTTTTTTTAAATTATTTATTTATTTACTTGTTTATTTAATTAATATAAGTAGTTTTGTTGCTTCTGGATTATCTCATTAATGTGGGGGAATAACATTGTTTAAAAAATATTTATTAGGCATATGTCTTTAAGTAATGAATATTCATTAGCCAAGCCAAAGCCCGCCTTTCAGAATGATCCAATGGGCGCAGAGGTTTGATGTCATCTCAAGGAAGTGCTCCGCTCGTGTATATATGACAGCTGAAGAGAGACTGTTGAACCCGGTTACCCCTTCACCCGTCCTGAAACATACAGCGATGGAAGTATTAATATTCTACATTCAGAGTCAAAGAGGATAACGCCTGCTGTATTGCTAGTCATATAGTGGGCTAAATATCCGCTTTTTTGTTTGTTTTTTGAAAGGATCGGGATCGAGCCTGTCTGAGGTACAGTACTGTTACTCATCCAGCACATTAGCGGCTAACTCGTTAAACCGGTGCTTAAATGCATTCTGTCAAACCGAGCCGTTTATAACGATAGCGTATTATGACTCGTGCATGACTGTGGTCATCGCAGGTGTATGTATTGTTTTTGAGTAGGATCACAACAAAAATGCTGCCTAGACAGCTTAGAAACAAGATTTTCCACTAAAGAACAATCAGTGTGTAAACCTCCAGGCTTTGTGTATTGAATGCAAACTCTACAGACCTTCGTTTTGTACGTTAATATGTTACAAGGGAGTCACTTTGTTTTAAAAAGTGTTTGAGTGACACATTTCATAAACTTCAATTGTTTCTCATTAATGCCCTTCTTTATTTATTTAAGCAGGGACAATGCACATTTATAATAAACGGAGTCAATGTAAAATGTGCCTGATCTGGCAATTTCATCAGTATTCCTTGGGCAGATTAATGCAAAAAAAAAAAAAACAAATAATAAAAAGATGTCAATACATAAATTCAGCATTGTTACAGTAAAATCCCTATAATGCTCACAGTTTAAATTTTTGACAAACTTTTTTCTCTTTTTAATTTCTAGAGAAACCACAATGACTTTTAGTTCTGTCAGGGGTCTACAAACCCGATTCCAAAAAAGTTGGGACACTGTACAAATTGTGAATAAAAAAGGAATGCAATGATGTGGAAGTTTCAAATTTCAATATTTTATTCAGAATACAACATAGATGACATATCAAATGTTTAAACTGAGAAAATGTATAATTTTAAGGGAAAAATAAGTTGATTTTAAATTTCATGGCATCAACACATCTCAAAAAAGTTGGGACAAGGCCATGTTTACCACTGTGTGGAATCCCCTCTTCTTTTTATAACAGTCTGCAAACGTCTGGGGACTGAGGAGACAAGTTGCTCAAGTTTAGGAATAGGAATGTTGTCCCATTCTTGTCTAATACAGGCTTCTAGTTGCTCAACTAGAAGCGCAGCCATGATGTTGTAATTGATGCAGTATGTGGTCTGGCATTGTCATGTTGGAAAATGCAAGGACTTCCCTGAAAGAAACGACGTCTGGATGGGAGCATATGTTGTTCTAGAGCTTGGATATACCTTTCAGCATTGATGGTGCCTTTCCAGATGTGTAAGCTGCCCATGCCACACGCACTCATGCAACCCCATACCATCAGAGGTGCAGGCTTCTGAACTGAGCGCTGATAACAACTTGGGTTGTCCTTGTCCTCTTTAGTCCGGATGATATGGTGTACCAGTTTTCCAAAAAGAACTTCAAATTTTGATTCGTCTGACCAAAGAACAGTTTTCCACTTTGCCACAGTCCATTTTAAATGAGCCTTGGCCCAGAGAAAACGCTTGCGCTTCTGGATCATATTTAGATATGGCTTCTTTTCTGACCTATAGAGTTTTAGCCGGCAACGGCGAATGGCACGGTGGATTGTGTTCACCGACAATGTTTTCTGGAAGTATTCCTGAGCCCATGTTGTGATTTCCATTACAGTAGCATTCCTGTATGTGATGCAGTGCCGTCTAAGGGCCCGAAGATCACGGGCATCCAGTATGGTTTTCCGGCCTTGACCCTTACGTACAGAGATTGTTCCAGATTCTCTGAATCTTTGGATGATATTATGCACTGTAGATGATGATAACTTCAAATTCTTTGCAATTTTTCTCTGAGAAACTCCTTTCTGATATTGCTCCACTATTTTTCGCCACAGCATTGGGGGAATTGGTGATCCTCTGCCCATCTTGACTTCTGAGAGACACTGCCACTCTGAGAGGCTCTTTTTATACCCAATCATGTTGCCAATTGACCTAATAAGTTGCAAATTGGTCCTCCAGCTGTTCCTTATATATACATTTAACTTTTCCAGCCTCTTATTGCTACCTGTCCCAACTTTTTTGGAATGTGTAGCTCTTATGAAATCCAAAATGAGCCAATATTTTGCATGACATTTCAAAATGTCTCACTTTCAACATTTGATATGTTATCTATATTCTATTGTGAATAAAATATAAGTTTATGAGATTTGTAAATTATTGCATTCCTTTTTTATTCATAATTTGTACAGTGTCCCAACTTTTTTGGAATCGGGTTTGTATTTAAGTTGTGGTAACAGGTAACCTGAATTACTTTTTAGAGTGATTTGTGAACTGACACTCGTATTTTGCTTTTTTGTTCCACCTTTGGCACCCAGATGGAGAATCCTGGAGAGTCTAAATGGACAAAGTCAGATGCGAGCTCAGAGCCTTTTCCCTACTGTTGCTCAGCCTGTGATAGTAGTGAGGAGCCTTTCCGTGGAAAAGTCTTCCGGAACAGAACTAAAGCCAGGAGTATGTCTACGCCATCAGCACCTTGCTCTGCTAAGTTCAGGTAAAACAAGTCTGTCAGGGTAAAGACTAAAGTTAGACTTAAGGCCCCAATATACTCACTGCAAAGTTCTTTTTCATTCAATGATTTCCACAACAAAGAAGGCGAAGCCTCAGAGCCACACCCAGAGCGAACTTTTCTGGAAGGTTTGATTTGGCAAGCTGTTTTGAACTCCAGAAACAGTACTTGGCTTTGGCCTGAATTTGTGTGAAATGACGTTACACCAGTTCATTCTTCAATTTCGATTGAAGTATATTGGGGCTTTTAGACTCAAAGTGCCTTTTAATCTTGTCTGTTAGTATGTATTTCAGTTTTCCTGTACTGATTCAACTGCAAGTTACTTTAGGCAAAATTTGGTCAAAATTATTTAAAAGCCATGGACATGGTAGAACTGAATGGATGGTTCCAGTCTTGATCTACAGTATTCAGCTTTCCAAAATACACAATACTAATAGCTATGACAGTAAAACACATGCTTGGATGGTGTAATACGATGTATTCCATTGTCACTCAGTGTCTCTCAGTAGTAGTTTCCTGGTAAGAAAGTGATCTATAGCCTGATTTCACCAATTGTGTGTATATATAGTTTAATCTACACATGAAACACATGATTGCCTTATCTTACCACATAGTTGACACAACTGCATCACAGTCTACACACTTGCAACACTTCTGCTTTACGAAATGTTGTACTAGTTCTGCACTACTGTGATATTGAATGTCATGTCGGTAAAGGGGAAGATAGTTTTTATTTTTACTTTCCCATACTCTACATTCTATATATACCACTGCAGGATTCCAACAGTTTAATGCACCATTTTAAAAGTTCATAACTTGTATGTATTGGCCAATATTTGGACACCAAACAGTTATCAGTATCACTTGGCCAGTTAATAGCATTGCCTTGCCAGTGGATAATGTACTTTTACCTCAAATATACACTGCCCGGCCAAAAAAAATGTTTGGAAACAGTTCTTCAAACCCTAATTGATGGAGTGTGTAGCTTTTCACTTCTTAAACAACCATGTAGGAA
Organism: Ctenopharyngodon idella; assembly: GCF_019924925.1. Lineage (NCBI taxonomy): Eukaryota > Metazoa > Chordata > Actinopteri > Cypriniformes > Xenocyprididae > Ctenopharyngodon > Ctenopharyngodon idella. The sequence continues at coordinate 1,044,574 of NC_067227.1, forward strand.
GACGTATCATGGCCATATTCCAGGATGACAATGTCAAGATTCTTCAGGCTCAATTTGTGAAAGAATGGTTGGAGGGAGCATGAAGAATCATTATTGTGATGTTATTTCCATCATGAGGTGCATCAATTTCTGGTCAAGATCTTGTATTTACAATGCAAGAGTCAAGAGTTCATGCTCCCTCCCATCCATTCTTTCACAATTTGAGCCTGATGAATCTTGACATTGTCATCCTGAAATATGACCATGATGTGTCTTCCAACATGGTTGTTTAAGAAATGAAAAGCTACACCCTCCATCTGTTAGGGTTAGAAGAACTTCAAATTATGTTTTATAATGAAAGTTCGGGAGGAGCCCGTTCAAAAGGTCTATCTAATCAGCTAGAGAGGAGGCATGTATATACACAGCCGACTCACCTAGTCACCTCGACAGTTTTCTGCATCCCTCCGCCACCCCAACTCCTCACTCTCGGCTGGTTCCTATTCCCAGGATATGGGGGAGTACTCTGGGTTTGGGCTAAATTCCGAGCTCGGAGCCTCCTCGCGGACAGCACGGGATCGGTAAAGGTCCACGAGCCGGAACTCGAACTTGAACTTGTTTTTTTTTTCTCCATCATTCAATAAATTTTGCCTGTACATAAATGAACCTTTATGTCATCGCAGATTAAAATCTATAAATCAAAATATTTATTGCATTTATGAAGAAAAGGCTCAGCACCCATCTCTATCGGCTATTGCAACAAAGATACAGTGTGTTTGGGCGGATTGCTGAGGTGGATTGCCGGCAACAACCATTTTAGGATTGTTTTTTTTTTTTTTGCTCTTAGTGACTTAGGAGTCCTCTTGACTACTCCTAACTTTTCACAGATTTAAGAGCTAGTTTTAGCACTAAAATGCTTTGTGAAATACTCTTAGAGCAAAAATTTAGGAGTACTAAATTTAGGACTGACATGCCCATTATTTTTAAGAGTTTCTTCTAAATCTGCAAGTTAGGAGCTACTTTTAGCCTTAAGATGTTTTGTGAATACGGCCCCTGATCTATAAGGGCCCAAGCACAGGGGCCTATTTTTTCCTAAGGACTTACAAAAGACTTTGAAACGATCCCCTTATAGCTACCTAAATTGCTTCATACTTGGTCAGAATAATATTGAGACAAGGCTGATGTAAAATTGCAAAATGATACTTGATATCTTAAATAATGTTGCCATGGTAATGCATCAAACTTTAATACTCTATTGGGGTGTTTTTGAGGCTCTTAGCATGCTTAAAATTTCATGAAACTCGACACACATCAGAATTGACCGTTGTTAGGCATTGGCAAAACCAAAAGAATGTAGCGCACCTCTTTGAGTAATGTGGCAGGCGGGGCTGGTTCTAGGCATTTGGAGGCCCTAGACAAAATTTGTGTTAGAGGCCACCTGCGCCACAACCCTCCTAATAAAAAAGCACTTGAAACAAATATGACCAAGACTTTTGCTTCTCGTCTTGATTGGTGGACTAGCGTAGAGGGAGTTGTTATGGTTATGGAGGCCCCGCCTCAAAGCCTGAGGCCCTAGGCAATTACCTACTCCGCCTATAGGTAGCTCTGGCCCTGGTGGTCTGGTTAGTTTTAGCTGCATTCATCAAACTTTGTACATATATTGTTTTCATCAAGCCGGACAACTTTCAAAATTACAGTCATTAGCTCCGACCAGCAGGAAGTCTGACATTTTGCATTTAATGTTTGTGTGTTTTTGAAAATGTCAGGCTTTGACATTGACGTTGAAAATGCTAAATCGCTGGCAGATTTTTATAATTATAATATCTCAGACGATGTTGGCAAGAGATTAAACAGGGATGTGATTTTTCCAGATTTACACGGATTCACGTATTATCCAACCTAAAAATTATGACCCATGTGAATTGTGTAAATCTGAGAAAAAAAAATGTAAAAATTGTGAAATGGCTTTAAATAATTACCGGTACTAAATGAACTGCAAAATGTGACGTTTTCTAATACATTTATTTCATGCACGGATTGCTTCTGACAGCGCCGCACATTTTGCCAAATGCGAGTAAAATTCGTTGTTGAAACTGTCGCCAGTCAGTGTCTTTTTTTTTCTTTTCTTTTTTTCTTTTTTTTTTTTTTTTTTTTTTTTTTTTTAAATGAATTTTGATAATGCATGTTTGAGAGAATGTGATATGGCTTAGTGCGATCATCAAATCGCAACAGTTGTGATGTAATTATATAAATATACAGTCTGATGCACTATGTTTCATAGTAAAGCACAGTACTGTGCTCATTTTCAGTTTCAATTCACAGTAAATGCTTCTCTGCAAGTGCTGTGTGATTGATTCATTTATAATGTGCATTTGGGAACACAAAATGCGGCAACCATCTTCCCAAATTCGTAATGAGAATCGTTTATAAATCTGTTGTCAACAAAGAGAAGCGTTTAGGTCTCCCTGCGGTTTTGGCTCAATGGTTTAACATTTGAGAGCAAAGAAATTAAGGCAACCATAAATGTGTTGGTATTGTAATTTTACTGTTATTCTGTAAAATAAAATAGATATTTTATTTTATTTTACAGATATTGATACAGTCCTCTTATATTTATCCATTTAAATGCATGTGCTCACTGTGCATTGTTTTTCAATTTGCGATGGTGCCATAGTGCTTGGGCCCGTCATCGCTGCTTGCAGCTATATTATATACTTTAAAATTAGAGATTAATGCTGAAGACATGTCTGCCATCTCTCTGTTCTTTTAAAGGAGGACACAGTCACTTCATGGACCAAGCCCTGTCACCACGTTTGGGCCTAAAGCCTGCATGCTGAAGAACCCTAAAGCTGTCATGTGAGTCATTTTACTACGGTTGCCTTTTACAATAGATGCCGAGATTAAATAATTGTGAAGAATGACTATAATATGCATGAAAGGTTGCAGCACTGAGCACTGTAGCCTAGCACAGTCATGTCTGTTATGGGCATGAATGCAGTGGTACATAACCAACACAATGTAAATAAGAGATTCATTGTGAAGCCCCATCATTGATTATAATGGGGGTTCTGGCGAGAGCCCGCACTGAACTGAAGTGCTTTTCGTAACAGATGATTTTCATTTCTACTAAGAGGAACAATTTGATGGTTTAGTCACTGGCTTGATTTATGCCTGGTTTCACAGACAAGGCTTATCCTAGTCCCAGCCTAAAATGCATGTTTGAGTTTGCACTGAGATATCTTAAAATATGTCAGTGCCATTGTGTTGTCTCAAGATGCACACCAGTAATGTTTTTTAAGGCATGTTTATAAAAGCTACTTAAATGTCTTAATTTAACTAAGGCCTAATCCAGGCTTAATGTAAGCCTTGTCTGTGAGCTTTGTCTCAGGTCATAGTGATGCTTAAACAGCATTAAAGGGGTCATAAACTGCATTATTTTATTATTTTATAATGTTTCCTGGGGTGCACTTGTAATGTTTATGTACATCAAAAATGGTCATAATTTAGAATTTTTTTTCCTACCCTGATTTTAGCCCTCTGATTTGAATGCTCTGTTTGAAGGGGTGTGTCTACTGTGAGACTTAAGGGTAAACGCCCACTGCTGTGGTTGGCTAACATCTTTGCATATTAAATATAACTAAGTATTACATGTGGAATTCTCTCAAAAACTTTTAGCACGTTTTTACTATTACAGTTCTCAAGGTTAACTAATCGTAAAAAAGAAATGTGTTGATTATGGCATTATATTTAGATCATGGCATGAAAGGTTGCAGTGATGAACATTGTAGCCGATCACAGACATGTTGTTGAGCGCATGAAAGCAGTGATCTCATCATTCCAACTCAATTTCTGCACACTAACAAATGCTTTCATCATAACTAACAGTGCAAACACACTGTAAATAAGAGATTTGTTGATTATAACGGGAGTTTTGGCGAGAGTCCAGGACTCAGTCACTGATAAACTCGTGCTGTTTGATTGACAGCTCAAGCGATTGTAAAATGAGCGTTCTTTGATCGCCTTATCTATTTATTCACAGTTAAAATAACAGATTATTTTCATCCTATGAGAAACAATGTAAAGTTGACCTATCATAACATATCAGAAATCGCTGGTCACTGGTGATTTTTGGTTAGACACGTAGGCTACACATAATCCATACATATCAAATGATCTGTAACAAAGCAATAGTGACACAGTTGACACACAAAATGACACACAAACATTTTTACTCACATAAGTGTGTTGCGTCATTCCTGTCGGATCCAATATAGAATTCACAGCATCGTTTTTTAACAAATCCAATGCAACTACTGTGTTTTTCCACAACCTGGCGTTGCACAACATTTTGCACTCTTCAAAGGCAAGTTTATCGCGTAGTTGCTCGATCCAGTGTTAGCGTCACATGTTATTTACCTACTACTTGTCATGCGCGAAATCAGTGGGTGGGGCTACAGGGGTAATGATGTAGAAGTATGCGTTGATCTTCTTCTGCAGAGACGCCATTTCACCTCTCTATAAAGTGATAAAGAGGCACATTCCAAAACGTGTTGTTCTCTGGGCTTGGTTTCAATAAAACCTGTTTTTGGACTAACAAGAAAGTTTTCAGTTCTGAAACTTACAGGATATTCTTATAGCATGATGACCTCTTATATGTCAAAAGCTCAAGGAAAATTTGATTTCTCAGTTCATGACCCTTTCAATTGATTTTGTGACTTAGAACGTCTGGCTGTACTTGAGTCTTTACATATCAAATATCACCGATCAATAGGTGTTGTTACTCACAGGCAGACTGATGTTCATCTCTAGTACATTATAAAAAGACAAGGAAGTAGAAAACGAGTAGATTTGACAGCTTGGTTTGAAAGCTGTTCTTGGATGTATAAGGAAGTCAGTTTTTATAGAATATTTTGTGTTTTACAGCACATTGAACACTTGCAGGTCAAAAGATCAAGGAAATTGAGAAATTGATTTCTCAATTGACCTCTTTAATCTTTAACATGTTATTAAAGTTATTTTTTCATCACCCAATGAACTCAAATGTTAAATGTAACAATACTACACTGACAAAAGTGTTGGTTCATATCTGTGCATTCAGGCATATTCAGGATCCAGCCAGTCAGAGGTTGACATGGAACAAGCCACCCAAAAGTGTCCTTATTATAAAGAAAATCAGAGACGCCAGTCTGCTACAGCCTTTCAAAGAACTCTGCATTTTTCTGACACAGGTGAGAGCATAAAACATTACAGAATAAAAAAAGAAGAAATGCAGATGAGGCCATTGAGACTGTGCATCAAAGTGAAAAGGATCGTTTGATGGCACGTTCAGACACAGGAAAGCAGTGCCGATGATCTGCTTGGCCAGTGAATCTGTAAACCTCTCTCAGAACTGTGTTGCAACAAACGAATTGAAATATCCATGATTTAATCATTAATAGCATTTTCATGTTTGTCATGCAAATCGACGTGCATTATTGTATGCGTTTTTATCACACTCTCCTTGTCTTATGCACAATTTACTACCAAAACAATGACACCATCATTTTTGGTAACACTTTATTTCGATGGTCCACTTTAGTCATTCTACTAACTATAAGTAGCTTTGCAACTGCATGTCAATTAGCAGTCATTAGAGTATTAGTAGACTCCCTGCTTTATATCTGCTAACACTTTATTTTGATGCTCCCAACAGACATTCAACTGACTATAAGTAACTTTGCAAGTACATGTCAGCTTATTTTACTAACCCGAACCTTAAAGGGGACCTATTATGTCCCTTTTTACAAGATGTAAAATAAATCTCTGATGTCCCCAGAGTGTGTGTGTGAAGTTTCAGCTCAAAATACCCCACAGATCATATATTATAGCATGTTAAAATTGCCACTTTTTGGGGGTGAGCAAAAACGTGCCATTTTTGTGTGTGTCCCTTTAAATGCAAATGAGCTGCTGCTCCCGGACCCCTTTCCAGAAGAGGGCGGAGCTTCAAGAACTCATGCTCTGGCATACCAGCAACAACAAAACAGGACAATCTCACGCACTGAAAATGTCAGAAACTGTCAGTAGCAGTGTTCAGCCTTATATGTTCGGTCATCTGACTGTACTGTGCATAATAAATTAACATTTATGAATTACACTGATGGTGAGCATGGCGGTATAAAAATGATGACATAGCTCTGGTCTCCTGGTACCTTCACAGAAAATTGTGAGCTCGTCGGATTCAAGTGGGCGACTTCGAAGGGCGTTCATGTGTAATTTTTAACCAGGAAAATCATATTTACGATAATCCTGATAGCCCATGAGGGCAGTATCAGTGAAAACAGGCAGAGACAGTGGTAACTTTAGCAACATTAGCCGTATGTGCCAACAAGCTCTTTCAGACAGGCAATTTAGAGGGACACAACATGTAATGCCTCTTTGGCACAGACATTTTTTACAACTCCAGCTGCTACAGCAAGGACACAGAAATGGTGGACTTTGTGCTTCTTACTCAGGGCTGTGTCTAGTGAATTTTGCATAATATGTCCCCTTTAGGAGTCTACTAATACTCTAATAACTGCTAATTAACATGTAGTTGCAAAGTTACTTATAGTTAGTAGAACGTCTAAAGTGAACCATCGAAATAAAGAGTAACTTTTTTTTTTTTTATCTCCTATTAAAAACTAAGGACAGCTGTCATGACAGACAAAATGAAGAGCCCATAATCTAAAAGCAATGCACAAAATATTACATTACATTTACATTGTCTATTTACACTAAGTGCAAATAGCCCATGTTTTTGCCAAAGGTCAATGCTATCTCACGACCAATTCGTATGTATTTTACAAGGTGGCTAATTCATACGAATTTGCACGACTTCACTCGTACAAATTTATACGATTTGTTTAAATACCAGTGATGGGTAGGTTTAGGGGTGGGGTTAGGGGTAGGTCATTTGTAAGAATTCATATGAATCTGGCAACTCGTAAAATACATACAATTTAGCAAAAAACTTAAAATGGTATGAGTGACGTTGTACGAATTCGTACGAATTAGCCACCTCGTAAAATACATATGAATTGCCGTGAGATCAGGTTGCAAAGGTTGGTTTATACTAATTGAACAAACAAAACCAATCTGATAAACAAGAGAATGGCATGGAGAAAATCTGTGTTTAGGTCTCTGAGCCTGATATTAGAAAAAAGTCTGACTTTTAAAAAAAAAAAAAAAAAAAAAAAATCTTTAGATATTCCAAGACAACCTAAACCATTGCAAGTCTTAAGAAAGAAAAACATTGTTTTCTAGTAAATTCCAGTATTTCTGTTATAATTTCTTCCAGTTAAACTGAACTTTTATTTTGACGGGTTCTCGTGAAGATCTTTGAATTTCTCGCATGCTTCATTCACACAGAGACAAGCAGAACAAGCAGACTTCAGAATTCAGTAGCAGTCTTTTTGAGCTTTAATATTCACAGACACAAGTCCATATGGAGTTTTGATTCATTCTACAGCCCTACTTTTGATTTATTCATCCAAAAATTCTGACATTCCGCTTTATACAGTAAGTTCCATTAATGACTGGATTTCGTGATTCCGTCTGCATTTTCCGCATCGCTGAAATAATAGGGATCTACATGGTATTTGCAGTGTTAAAGAGAGTTTGTTTTGTGGGTTATTGTTGTGTTATGAAGTGATAACCATTAGTAAGAAGGGTATGCAGTTAATAGAGGTCCCCTCACAATATTGCGCTCTCGTGGCCGTTGAATAGATGCAGCAGTTGTTTCAGCTACACACCAGTATGGCGGTATTTTAAATCTACATATCGTACACGAAATTGAGACCGGTATACCAGATGAACCGGTATACCATCCAGCTGTGAAGTATGCACATTCTTAAAGGCCATCTGTTTGTGATTTTTTTTTTTTTTTTTTTTTTTTTTTTTTTTTTAATAAAGATTTACAATATGAGTATCTGTGGTATATCAATGATTGCATTAACATGCTTCCTTTTTAAAATGCCTTTGTAAAGTGTTCATTAATTTAATTCAATCAGTTTAGTGATATCAAAGCATAATGTTTCCTGAGATCTGTTTATATTTGCTCGTTTTTGACGTTGTGCGTGTTCTTTGTGTCACTGGCTTCTAGCAAAAAAATATGATTGTTTATGTGGAGAGAAAAGTCATTGAAGATCCAGCCATTGCTAATGAGAGCTTTGTCTCCGTCAAGAAGAACTTTTGCACTTTTAGAGAAGGTGAGATATTATCCAAAAGTATCCAAGTGTTGTTTGTGTGTGTGCTTCAGTGTACTGATGAATACATAATAGAATATTATTTAATTATGTACTGTAGTGTGAATATGGACAGTTGAATATATTTTCCACAGCTACATAATGTGCTACTTTGAAACTGTTAGTTATTTTAAACAGTTAATTGTAAAAGGTGAAATATGTCAAATTGATGTGACCTGTTGACATGTGTTTCATAGATTATGATGATATTTCCAATTGTGTCGACTTCATCATTTGCTTGGGAGGAGATGGGACTTTGCTGTATGCTTCCTCTCTCTTTCAGGTTTGACAATTTTTTTGTAAACTGATATAATATTGACAGAATAATGCACTGACAAACAAATAACATACTGTTAATATTGTTAATAATATTGTTAGACACCCATGCAAATTCCACACAAAAAAAGATCCTCCCAAAAATTACACAAACTTCCATAATGTTGGTAAAGGTCAAGGTGAAGGGAACCCTGGCTTTTGCTTGAAGTTGCAACGCTTTCTATCTGTGGTCTCTGCGATTATTTTAATATTTTCCCTCCCAAATGCCTTATGAAAGCATCATTTATGCAGTTTGGAATGCAGCATTTCTGATACACAAGAATCACTGACTGACAGACAGCTGCTTTTAGCTGTGCGCGTGTGTGTGTGTGTGTGTGTGTGTGTGTGTGTTTGTGTGTGAGAACTAAAGAGTGCTTGAGTAGTTAAAACATCTGATATGTCAAAGTAATCTGTGTATTGGTGTGAGTGCAACCTATTACGTCTGCCACTGTTTATGATGTCATTAATGATAATCAAACAGCAATAACGCTAAGAAAAAGAGAAAAATCACTCGCTTCTCTTTTCTAGAAAACTCTATGATAGTAATAGCATTCTTTGTTAACTGCTTGTAAGATGTTTTTTTTTCTGTTTTTTATTTCTGACTATTTGTATTTTATATATTTTTATATTTAAGTTCAAAATTACTTGATTTACAGTTTAATTTAGTAGTATTTTTTTATTTTTGGTATAAAAATTGAAGTGAAGAACTGTTGTATTTCACTGGTATTTATGACTACTCAAACTCCTAGTGTGTATTAATGAAGGACAAGATGAATCATGACACTTTGTAATTGAATTGCTACCTTTGAACCATAATCGAATCAAGTTTCTGTAACATGCTACAACCAAAGTCCAAAATGACCCAAACCTATTACTATCACTGTGCCATCCTACTATACCATAAAGACCTACCAGAAATTAATTCATTATCTTGATAATAATTAAGAAAAAGTAAAAACACATAACCTACTTTTTAAAAAAAAAAAAACACATAACCTACTTTTTAAAAAAGGTCTTAGTCACTTCACTAACCACCCGCAAACTAGTGTAATCCCAAAAGATTTTGGCATTCGTTTCCGCACAAACATCTTTTTTTTTTTTTTTTTTGTCTGTAAATTATGCTCATTAACAGGTTGCTTTTCATTCACAGAACCTGCTTATTATAAACTTACAACCACGTAATGTGCTACATAGACGCCTGCTTTCAAATGCTCCCGTGTGTATCTGTGTAAGCGCTCAGTAAAAAGTGTGTGTATCTGTATAATCACTCAGTGAACAACATGATCATTGTAGCCAATCAGACATATCTGTTGAGCGCATGAACACAATAGCCAATCAGAGGTGTTTAAGTTAGTCAGAATCCGTTCTACAGCGCTCAGAATGCTAGGGGGAAATGCTGGTATCATTACATTTTTAAAATTTCAGTACCGACTTGGTACCGAAGTGCCGGTACTTTTGACAACCCTGCTGTGAACAAACTTTAAAAGCATTAATATAAATGTGTGTGTGTGTGTGTGTGTGTGTGTGTTTTGTGTGTTTGTGTGTGTAGCAGAGTGTGCCTCCTGTCATGGCCTTCCATTTGGGTTCTCTGGGCTTTCTTACACCTTTTAACTTCGACACATACCAATCTCAGGTCAACCAGGTTATAGAAGGTAAGTCATTAGTCAATGAGAGGACGTCTGATTTTTCAGTTTATATTTTTGACATTTTTCTCAGGTTCCAGGTTGTCAAAAAAAAAAAAAAAAAAGGTCAGAAATTTTCCCATCTGGTTTCTTTCATAAATCTTTACACTTCTGCAGCTGTATTGTAAAGGACAGAAATGTCTGAAAAATCTGATGCATTGCTTTATGAGAACTGCTTTACCTAGGACCAACAATAGACATCAGATCAATCTAATACATTTTAGAAGGGGCTGAAACTATTTTACTGAAGTTCAACATGTAAGATCAAACGGTTACACTTATTTCAATGGTCCACTTTAGATATTCTACTGACTATAAGTAACTGACTATATGTCAACTTATTCTACTAACCCAAACTCTAACAGTCTCATACTCTAATGAGAGTTAGTTGACATGTAGCTGAAGTTACTTATAGTTGGTAGAATGTCTAAAGTGGACCATCGAAATAAAGTGATGAAACTCTTTATTATGTCTTGTTTGGGTTCACGCAGTTCCTCTTTCCATGAAAACCATAGCTGTATTTCAAAATATAGTTAGCTGCCTACCTAGACAGATACCTGTTTGCTTGCCTTGATGTTTTAGGTTTCATGCAGGGCATTTATTTAAAAAAGTTTGTAATTATTATATGTGTGGAGGATTTATGTAATATTTTCTTGTTCTTTTTGCAGGAAATGCTGCAATCATTTTACGCAGTCGTCTGGAAGTGAAAGTAGTGAAAGAATGCAGAGAGAAGGAACCGGTGGAAGAAACGAGTTTAATCATCACTAATGGAGACTCTGAACCCAAACACAAAACTATGCAGTATCAAGTGAGTGCCAAACTTCCTGTAATGATGTAAGGAATTACACTTCTTTTCCAGGAATCTCATTACACTAACTGTTCAGTAGCTACTTGCATTAGATATTGGATTTCAGTAAAGTATGTTTAATTTTAAATATTCCAACCAAATTAAAGTAATTGTCCTTTCGATATGTTGGCATTTGTGCCATTTAGCAAACCATTTAAAGTGGTCATGACATGGATTTTTTTTAAATTATTTTAATAGAGATTTCAATGTTTCTTGAGGTACACTTTATGTTAATAAAGTTTTTTTTCACACAAAAAACAAATATATATGAGGAAAAACGATTAATTTCAACCCCCATTCTGACCGTCTGTCTGAAGTGATCCGTTTTTAAGGCACAGCTCCTTTAAACGGCCACTGTTATGATTGGCTAACATCAGTGCATAGGAAACAGTATCAACACCCGCTCACTATTGCAAGTGTTTTGAAAACATTATCCATATAAAACCATCATTTAAAGACAAAGCGTTATGAAATCATTTACTCACGGTTTGTCATGCAGCTGCTGTTAGATCCATTACAGTCGCTGCTTAATCTTTCAACAAAAGTTTCTTTGCAAACTCTCATTACACTGTGCCTCTCTGAACAAACATATAATCCTCCAATGCAGGGCTCTGAACCGGTTCAAGGAACGAAAACGAAAACCGGAAACGAACGAAATAGGCCTATATTTAAGTGAAAATGAATGTCAAGTTTTGAAACCAGCGAAAATTGCAGGATATGTTCACACAACGTCACATCACGCACATGCAGCACTTCTGTGAACGGAGAAAACAGAATAAAACAATAGGGCCAGGCCTACATTACACATATACAATAAAAGGGAATATTTAGACCTATAGGCTACGTGATATTTCACTATATAATTAGGTCTACAGATTTACAAAACGAAAGTGATTCATTGTGGCGCACTCGAAAAGATCTAGGAAAGGAAACAGATATTCTGCTTGTTTTCGTTATTTAAGTGTCTTTTGTAAATGTATGTCTTGCTTTTACCTGTAGGCTATGACCATAAATTACGGAGTAGCCTACAGTTAGAAGGGAAAAAAAATCCCGTGGTCGCGCCGGCGCCTCGCGCGCACACACAAATTCTTGCATTGCTTACTTGATATCGCAGCCTGTTAAATAATTAAAATAAAATACAATCAACCAAACATATAAAACGTTACACTGCTTACATAGGGCAGTTTTGTTCATAATTTATGTTTACAAACATTATAATTATATTATATATTATATATAGGCTAGGCTATTTGTAAACATTTTATTTTATTTACCGATAAATTAGGCTACATTATTTCTGAATGTAATAATAAAATGCGATGTATACGCGACATATCTTTTATCCTCTCAGGAATGGCATCGGTATTTTTAACCATGCAGCAAACATTTTAAAATATATTGAAAAACTACTTTATAAACCGTTAATAGTTTTTCCTTTCGTTTAATAGGTTTACATTTGGACAGAATCTTGTTATAAAGATAATTGTATGCCTATTGGCTAAGACGGCAAATACTTTGTTTTTTAATAAATAAAATGCTGTAGGCCTACATATTATTATTATTATTATTATTATTATTATTATAATTATAATTATTGTTGTTATTGTTATTGTTATTAATAATAATAATAATAATATTAAGTAGGCTACATGCAAAAAAAAAAATGTCAATCGCCCCCAGTTAAAAAATAACGTTATTAACCGTTATTTTTTTCTAAACAAACCGGTTTCGGAACGTTAATAATACAGAAGGAACGCTGGAACAGAAACATTAAAATACCGATTCTGCTCGGAGTGAAACGATTAAATTTTGTTTTCGTTTTTAAGCCCTGCTCCAATGTGATCCAGAACGCCATTAAGATAAATCATCCACTTGTTTCCGACACTGGGATCCTTCTGAAGTCTGTACAGAGACTCAAACCAGCTGTTTAAACTGCTGTGTCAAAGTGAACGTTCTTTCACTCTTCCATTTGTCCTGTTGTCCACAGACTCAAGCGTGTGGAGTATGTCAGAACAGAAGTGTAGACAGTGTCAGTTATTATGACTTCACAAACCGAACGCACATCTGTATACTGTATCAGCGTAGACAGCGTCAGTGATTATAATGACTTCAGAAACCGAACGCACATCTGTATACTGTATCAGCGTAGACAGCGTCAGTGATTATAATGACTTCAGAAACCGAACGCACATCTGTATACTGTATCAGCGTAGACAGCGTCAGTGATTATAATGACTTCAGAAACCGAACGCACATCTGTATACTGTATCAGCGTAGACAGCGACAGTGATTATAATGACTTCAGAAACTGAACACATCTGTATACTGTATCAGTGTAGACAGCGTCAGTCATTATAATGACTTCAGAAACTGAACACATCTGTATACTGTATCAGTGTAGACAGCGTCAGTGATTATAATGGCCAATTGCTTTCAGCTGAAAGTAGCTAAAACTGGTTGCTAAATGTCGCTAGATGACCTCATACTGGCGTGTCCACTGATCTATATTAATATAAATATAGATCAGTGGGCGAGTCACGGAATCTTGATAAAGTTTGTCTAAGAAGCTGTTAGATTTGTTGCTAGGCTTTTGAAAAAAGTCTCAAAAGGGGTGGGAAAGTTGCTAAATCTAGCGACAAAATCGCTTAATTGGCAACACTGTCCAGTGAAGGCAAATGTCAGCCGTTAAGCGGCTGAATGCCAGTGGGCGGGGTCTATACCACTCTCTTACTGTAGGTTTTGCAGAGCATTTGAAATGCACTGAATACTTTAACAATCAGCGACGCTGTCTGCACTGCGACCAGGAAATGTTGCTACACTCACATTGCACAACAAAGCACTCCATGCTGTCGAACCATTTCTTAGAATAAAAGCAGTACTTCTGTAACCAATTTAATGAAGTGGTTTGCTCTGTGCAGTTCTCCTTTTCTTATGCAGAAATGACGTGTGTACGTGTGGACTGATAGTGTCATGCAATGAAAGGTTATTTAGCATATTTACTTGTTGAATATCAGTCAGAAGGACTAAGTTTAACAACTACAGTATATGCCACTATTATTGAGGAGCTGCGTTAAGCGTCCATGTCACTAAGAAATGCCTGATAAATATGACCCAGAATCATAAAAGGCATTCTCAACAACTACTTTCTTTCAGGCAATCAACTGACTAATTGATTTTGAAGGAGACCTATTATGCCCCTTTTAATAAGATGTAATATAAGTCTCTGCTCCCCAGAATGTGTCTGTGAAGTTTCAGCTCAAAATACCCCACAGATCATTTATTATACCATGCCCAAAATGCCCCTTTTTGGGTGAAAGCCAAAACACGCTGTTTTTGTGTGTGTGTGTGTGTATCTTTAAATGCAAATTAGCTGCTTTCCAGAAGAGGGCGGAGCCTTTACAGCTCATGCCTCGGATACTCTGGCAAACAACATTCACACACGCCTTTGTGTCTACAAAACACGAGACACAGGCAGTGGAAAACGCAAGGCGTCGAGACATGTTTTTAAAAGTTAAAATTTTTAACTTGAGTGCTGTGTTTTTGGAACGCCGTTTCCTGCGCGAGACGTGAATGCAATGGTCAAACACGTCCGTCTAGCGCGTTAACATAGAAAAGCAATGGACTAGTAGCACAGTGGGGTGGAAAAACACGTGTTCATTGATACAGGATCATGGGCACGGGGCCTGTTACATTGTCACACAATAATGAATAGAAAACACGAACAACCCATTTTGAGACGCAGTTTATGATTCATGGGGAATATAAAAAATAGGAGTGGGTGGATTTTTACCATCATAGTGTGGTTGTGTACACACACTGCCAACACATTTATGTTCAAACACCATGTAAAAGTGAATTTTGCATAATAGATTCCCTTTACATTTTTTTTGTACATCCTTAATCTGATATCATGTTAATAAAACCATCTTGAACACTGATATTCTTCACTTCAGAATGTTTACTTTTTTTGGCAATTATTAAATTGGGTTTCATTTGTTGCTTTCACATATTTTCATGTATAAAGCTGTTGTCTTATTTTCTGTAAATAATATATCTGTCTTCCTCTGTCAGGTGCTGAATGAAGTTGTTGTAGACAGAGGTCCGTCATCCTACCTCTCTAATTTGGACTTATTTCTGGATGGTCACCTGATCACCACTGTTCAGGGAGATGGTTAGTGTGAAACATAATCCATGTTGTGACAGTCTAACTATTATACTGCAAAACAACATCAGATGTTGTCTTTTCTGTTTGTTTCCTCTAAAAATACCTACATCCTTAATGGATTCATGCCCTATAGTGCCCCTATTATGCTATTTTAAAGGTTCCTAATGTTCTTCTGGAGTCTTCTACAGTAGGTTTACATGCATCCAAGGTCAAAAAAAATTTAATTTTCTCATAATGTACATTGCAGCATCAGCTCTTTTCTCACAGTGTCTGAAACAGTTCGATCAAGGATTTGGTCTCTCTAAACCCCGCCTTTCTGAGAGCCTGCTCTGCTCTGATTGGTCAGATGGCTCAGTCTGTTGTGATTGGTCGACTGCTTACCAAGCGGCCATTAGCATATGTGAATTTCGGCTCCGGAGGCTTCCTCAGCACTTGATACACAGTGATACGGTTTTATAATTTTTTTTTTTTTTTATCTGTAAATGTTAAAAATTCTTTTTTCATAAAGGCTCTTCCTGACAGCAAGCAAGTCACTGTTAAACTTCACAGACTTCAATTCATGTGCATCAAACAGACTGAGCGCAATAGAATGGAAGCACAATAATTCTGACTAGAATAATCTCTGCATTTGCTGTGACTTCAGATTGCTTATAACATTCATCTGGGAACGCAACGTGTGCCATTTCATCAGATTTGAAACATAAGTCATTATAAACCTACGCCAACGCAGCAGAATACATCAATATGTTTTTAAATAGTAGTTTATCACGATTTCAAAATAAAAGTTTAAACCTTTGCTCTGAGTTTGCATGTTTTGATGTCCAGATGTTGTATTTCTATCTTAAAGAAGTGGCCAAATATTAAATATTAAGTAAACATTTGAATTAAATGCCGTTTGGCCAGTATTAAACAAGGATTTGATCTGCTGTAAAGTGTAACAACAACAATCACAGGCCGTCACACCCTCTGCAGGCATTAGTTATAATTCATAATGTACATAAGATGATTACATTTATATTATGTAAATTACTTTATGTATTTTAAGTGTTGTTCAATAGAACCATATGATTACTTCCTTTTTATACTTTATTTGAACCAATTATTGCCTCATTGTTGTATGTATTTTAAGTAATTGTAAAGGCTATTGTTCACTTAAGTCTATTTTTATGACCACAAAAAAATACACAGTTAATTGTCAAAATAATCAACCGATTACTCAGTTACCAAAATAATTGTTAGCCACAGCTCTAAATTAGTTAAAACGTTTCAAAATCCACCTGCATTGTTTTGCATTTTGTGACTTTCAGTCGAATAAGACTTTTTTTTTCCAGTCATATATTTCATCAGTGAAGATTTCTTAAATCGTGTTAAAATATCGTCTCGTCTTGTGATATCGCATATTGTCTCATGAGCTAAGCGTATTGTCACACATTGTCACACTACTCATGAACACTCGCGCCACCAGCCTCGCTCCGTTCCCGTGGCTCTCGACCCCACGCTGCTCACCACAGCGTTTTGACTGTACCACTTCTGCACACGATGAGAATATATTTTTATAATGTCTTGGGTCAAGAAATAGTTGGAGTTTGCAATATATTTCCTCCTCCCCTACAGTGAAATGTTTGCTCTGTTTGGATGCTCTTAAATCAACAGTAAGCACGCTTTCCTGTCACATATCACACATGCGCACTTCAGTAAACCGACAGAAAGCAGGTTAATGTGTTTATATGCTGGGCGAAATTGGAGTAAGTTGCAAAAATGTAGCTGTATCGATCGGTTTATGCTTAAGCTGAAAATGGGTTAACACATTTACATGACCGCACACATTGTTGGCTTATTAAGCACAATCGGGTTACGAACGTGCATGTTGTGACTTCAAAACCTAGGTACATATCGAATCATCATTTTTACTGAAAAAGACAGAATACTGATGATGAAATTCAAGGAAAGTATTTTGTCCATCGTTCAGAGATTTGCCTTTCTAAACATTTCTTCTTGCTCTCTTTGCTCTGTCAGGTGTGATAGTGTCCACTCCCACA
Source organism: Ctenopharyngodon idella (assembly GCF_019924925.1). Classification (NCBI taxonomy): domain Eukaryota; kingdom Metazoa; phylum Chordata; class Actinopteri; order Cypriniformes; family Xenocyprididae; genus Ctenopharyngodon; species Ctenopharyngodon idella. Next base: position 1,061,859 of record NC_067227.1, read on the forward strand.
GGAAGCACCGCATACGCAGTAGCAGCAGGTGCCTCAATGATCCATCCTAACGTTCCAGCCATCATGATCACGCCCATCTGTCCTCACTCCCTGTCCTTCAGACCCATCGTCGTGCCTGCTGGCGTTGAGCTCAAGGTGATACACTGCACAGCCACTGCTCTTGGGCTTTGACTGCACGAGGACATTCACTGAACCCTGATATGATTTTAGATTATGCTGACCCGTGATGCCAGAAACACAGCCTGGGTGTCTCTCGATGGCAGGAAACGGCAGGAGATTGCATATGGGGACAGGTATGTGACTTCAGCAACAACATTAAAGAGATAGTTCACCCAAAAGTGAAAATTATCCCATGATTTACTCACCCTCAAGCCATCCTAGGTGTATATGACTATCTTCTTTCAGACGAACACAATTGGAGTTATATTAAAAAAAATCCCGACTCTTCCAAGCTTTATAATGGTAGTGAATGGGGCTTGAGATTTTGAAGCCCAAAAAAAATGAATCCATCCATCATAAAAGTAATCCATACGACTCCAGTGGGTTAATAAAGGCCTTCTGAAGCGAAGTGATGCGTTTTTGTAAGAAAAACATCCATATTTAAAACTTTATAAACTATAATCACTGGCTTTGGCCATACACAAGTCGAGTTCTGGTGGAAGAGTGACCTCTGATCCGATGTATGACGCAAGATTAGTATCGTAAGCTTAGATGCCTCTTGCGGTTCAAACAAATAGGGCTGGGCAACAAACTCAAGCTTCTCTTCTCTTATATCAAAATCCTCCGACATTTCTCTTTGAAAATTCTCGTTTTAGACTTCTAATTCATTAACAGTGTTTTGTTTTGCTCTATCCTCTGAGCTTCCACGTTCATCAATACAAAGTGTAATTCAAAGTCTTTTTTTAATATTTTTTTTAGTGTTTTATTTTTTTATTTATTTAAATTTTAATGATTTAATTACTTAATAGCTTTTCATTAAACTCACGAACACCAGTCTGGAAAACCCTGACATAATGTAATATTTACTGCACTTCATGTTATTAACAAAAAATGGAATAAATTTTCTTTCTCTTTGTATTTTTATATCAATATGATACAAGATTATCCTATTCAAATCAATTTGATAAATGAGTTGGGTCAATAGTAATCTAAAAGTATTCAGATTATATTACCTTAAAGGATTAGTTCACTTCAGAATTAAAATTTCCTGATAATTTACTCACCCCCATGTCATCCAAGATGTTTGTCTTTCTTTCTTCAGTCTAAAAAAAGAAATTAAGGTTTTTGAGGAAAACATTCCAGGATTTTTCCAGGAAAATCCTGTGTGTTTTCCTCAAAAACCTTCATTTCGACTGAAGAAAGAAAGACATGAACATCTTGGATGACATGGGGGTGAGTAAATTATCAGGAAACTTTAATTCTGAAGTGAACTAATCCTTTAAATGTGTAATGTAATGAATTATGTTACTAACTCCAATTTGTCATGTAATTTGAAATCAGTAACTGACTACAATTTGTAAGAATAGAATTTACCCAGCAATGTTGATTTGGCATGGAAATTATTTTTGTCTGTAAGCATGCATGTCAACGGAGTAAAGCACACTGGCATGCATTCTTGTAAACTTGATGTATGGCAAATAATTTTCCTCTCTACTTCCTAGTATCACCATCACATCGTCACGCTTCCCTGTTCCTTCCATCTGTTTCCGTGACCCAGTGAACGACTGGTTCGAGAGTCTGGCCCAATGTTTACACTGGAACGTTCGCAAGAGACAGAGCCATCTGAGTTCTGAGGAGGAAGAGTTCTGAACACATTCCCAGCTTTCCCAACACTATTACTGAACACATGTCCTTTTAACAGACTTTTAACAGTGAATCTCATAAAAAACAAACCGGTCTCATTTCATCCAATTACAATATTATATTTTGCTTAAAAAAAAAACTATTTTGAGGACCATTAAGACTTTTTGCATTGTGATATTTTTCCCCAGAACTTTTTGAGTGTGTGTAATTCTGATTATTCTCAGTACTGTAATAGTCTTTAATATTGTATGACAGTAGAAAACTACTGCAAAACAATGATTGTTTTATTTAAATATGCATAAATGAAAAACAGTACAACAACTACAGCCATGATGTATAAATACTTAAGAGGTTACCCTTTTTTTATTGGTAAATTTTCATTACAGGCAAGCAATTTTTTTGCATTACAGTAATAAGAATTTTGGGGAAAAGTGTGAAAAATTCTGAAGGCTTTGTTTGTTTGTTTTTCTTCAAATTTTGGGTGAAATATGACCCCATTATGCGTGGCCACATATTCTTGGCGCGTTTTATGAAAATTACTTTTTAATTGACATCTGTGCATTCCATTATAACTTTAAGTGAAGTAACATGTATTGTCAGTTTTTGTCAATTTAAAGCAATAACTGAATTTCAATCGATTATATTGTGCCTTATAGAGCATTGCATCAAAGTTAGTCATTTGGGGGAAATTTATTTATTTAGAATGTATCATACATCTTGGTTATCGATATAGTACATATCTGAGCTTGAATGTTCTTTTTTTTTTTTTTTTTTTCCTCAATCTTTATTATTTTTCTGGGTTTTTTCCACTGGACATTTTCCATTATTGTCTTACAGGCCAACAAGCTGCCTAATTAATAATGAATTCAATGAGTTTCTCATAAACGACCACAGGAAAAGTGCACACTACAAAAAAATTCATTGTATCCATGATCAATGTACAAAAATTTGTAATATTTTCAATCATAAAGACAAACATTTAAGTCAGTTAAGTCAGGGGTTTTTTTTTTTTTCAGTTCTGCTCTGAAAGTATTTAAAGATGGCCTGAAGCAAATCGATAACCATAGTACTTATCAAGGCACCTGAAAATCATTCAGGTTGATGTTTTTGTTTGCAATAGTCTATTGAATTGAAATGTAAGCTTTTTATATCAGAATATGAGATAAAACATTTTGTAACACCTTCACAATTTATCATTGACCTTTTACTCCGTTTACATCATATCTGACCTCTGCTTCTGTTTTACGACATGATGTCAGAAGCCAGGATTTATTTACTGTCAGAACTTTTTATTATTATTAAAAAGAACATTTTCATAGCAAAAAAAAATCTTTGTTGATCCTTCTCGTCTCTTTCTGTTTTTAAGGTTGGTGTTATCGCTGCAAAATGTGTATATTTGCCATAACATTTTGTAACTGACTAATATATTTTTAATGAACTTGAGACATAACTAAATCTCTATCCATTCATATTAAATAAGACTTTCCTGTTTTTATCTCTTACAAATTTAGAGAAATAATGCATTGTATTTTATAGACAAATTTCTTGTTTCTTTGATAGCATTTCTTCTTTTATTTTTGAAAACATTCTATTTTATGAATCATTATTTTTCATAATTCACATAACTACACTCATAGATAATACAACGAAACTCCACTTTATCAATGGCTTTCTCTTAGTGGTCAATTAAAGACAATCATGTCATGCATTATCTTTCTTTGGCATTTGTTTTCCTACGGCCTTGTCCCAATTGGCACACTTCATATGCACTTACAGTCTTGTGGACTTAAAGGGACAGTTCACCCAAAAATGAAAAATCTGTTATCATTTAGTCACCCTCAAGTTGTTCCAAACCTGTATGAATTTGTTTCTTCTGCTGAACACAAAAGAAGATATTTTGAAGAATATGGGTAACCAAACAGTTGATGGACCCCGTTGACTTCCATAGTATAGAGAAAAAAATATACTGGGGTCCATTTATGAATGGCAGTGCTGGTAGGTCACATGATAATGACAACATGGCGAATGTAGTACGTCTGGATTACATTAATCCTACGCAATTCATACTATATACCTTCTGATGGCTGCTGACAGTGTCATGTGCTCGGTTCTTGTACTCTTGGATCTCAGTGCTGCTTTTGACATGGTTGACCATAGCATCCTCTTAGAGAGATTGAGGTACTGGGTAGGGGTATACGCCACTGTTTTAGACTGGTTTTTATCTTATTTGTCAGATAGGAGGTTCTGCGTGTCCTTGAATAATTGCACGTCTTCTTATTCCACTGTGAAGTATGGTGTGCCACAGGGCTCGGTCTTGGGACCAATTTTATTTTCATTAGATATGCTTCCTTTAGGGTACATTATTCAAAGACATGGGGCCCTATTTTAATGATCTAAGCGCATAGTCTTAAGTGCATGGTGCAGGTGCACTTAGGGCATGTCCGAATCCACTTTTGCTATATTTTAACGATGGAAAAAATGGTCCAAAAGGGTTGTACCTAGTCTCTTAATGAGTCATGGTTGTGTTTTGGGAGTAACGTTGCTATTTACATGGCGGAATTAGGGAAGTTCACGAGTGTATGGCTGTGTTCGAAATTGCATCATAATACTCTTACTATTTCTGCAGTATCCAGTATGTATACTGTGTGTAGTATGCAAATATTCTGCATGCGTAGAATACCCGGATGACCTACTATATTTGACTATATATTTTACTGAAATCAGTATGGAAGCTGTGTTCGGAATCGTATACTACCATATTGCAGCATGCAATGTGTATACTGTGGCTGTGTTCAGAATGCACACCAACTTACTGCTTACTACCCAGTACACAGTGCATACTTCCTACTATATTTTTAAGAGTAGTGTGTAAAATAATATACAGTATGTCTGAAAGTGGAGTTAAACTCAGCCCACGAGTGTTTACAGTGCCATTTGGGCCTATAATCTCTTCCTTGTTCCTTGTTCCTTGTTCCTGCACTCTTTGTGTGGATTCTTTCACAGAAGAAAGAGTCAGGCTGTACAAAGATTAAACATTACACTTCTTTATTATATAATTGGGTGTTTTATTATGTAATCATGAGGTAAGGTTTTTTCACTAGAGTTTTCTTGTGTCATTGTAACTTTCCTTTTTCTTCTAATCTCTTACATTAAGCAACAATAGAGCAGTGTGTTAGACCCAGCAGGAAGTCTGAGAACATTTGAGAGAAACACAACGAATGAATGATGATCCATTTCAGTGATTTCTCTATGATTATTGTACAATCTTATTTCATTCAAATATAAAGATACAAAAATAAAATAGATTTTTCAATATCAACTAAAACGCCAGGGTATTAAAAAAAGAACAGATCTTTAAGCGGCGTCTCCCAACTGATTTCTCAGTGTTACACTGCGATGTGGATCTTAAATCACTTTTGTTGAAAAAAAAAAAAAAACGATAAAAAGTCTAGAAGCAAATTTCAAGATTTAAATTACTGTAAATACAGTTTTGTAAAATTACATGCAATAAACTTTAAAAATGCAGAGCGCATTTTACAGTCACAATTAATTAAATTACCATGGGCTATATTGTAGGTTATATTATAGCCTACTGTTGATCATTTTTCATTAAACAGTAGAAAAACAGATCAATTGTGTCAAAATAGACTACATTAAAAACAACCTTTCTGATTATTCTCTATAAATTTAGGTCTTTTTATTGAAGTGTGAATTCCAACGCAACACTTTAGTTTTAATGTAGTAAGAAGTAAGTATCTAAACATTTATTATTTGACTGTTTTATAATGGCCTAAAATGTTTAAAGGGGGACAATTATGCCCCTTTTACAAGATGTAATATAAGTCTCTGGTGTCCCCAGAATGTGTTTGTGAAGTTTCAGCTCAAAATACCCCACAGATCATTCATTATAGCTGGTCAAATTTGCCCCTATTTGGATGTGAGCAAAAACACGCCGTTTTTGTGTGTGTCCCTTTAAATGCAAATGAGCTGCTGCTCCCGGCCCCCTTTCCAGAAGAGGGTGGGGCTTTAACAGCTCACGCTTCGGTCGCTCAACAACAACAAAGCTGGAGAATCTCACGCAGACAAAATGAGGATTGTCAGTAACGGTGTTCAGCCTTACATTGTTCAAACCGGAGTCGACACTGATGGAGAGACTCAGGAAGAAGTTACAACTTTTAGAATGAAACTGGACGTTTCTGAATGGTTAGTGGATAAATTTATGTAGTTGCTGTGGAGTTGATTCAACTCATCCACTAGCATGTGTCGTCATGGTAATCTTTTGTGCAAATCCAGCGTTGAATTGACCCTCGTTTGTGAAGCAGTCCGGCGTAAGATGACGGCATGACAACAACACTCTACTACAACAACTCTTCCTCTTCTCTAAAGCAGCCCAACATGGCCTCACCCCCTTTGTTGTGTGTTCTCGGGGGCGGGGTTTATGTAAATTTCAGGGTTTGTGATGTCACCAACCCGGGAAGAAGCTCGTTGTAGTCCCTACCAGCCGTTTGTTGTAGTCCTTAAACAAAGAATTCTGTAAAAGAAAATATCTCCCTTTGCATTGAACTTTTTTGATCATCGTAACTTTGCAGATGTTGTTTCTGCTCAAACAGCAACATTACACACTAACTAAAGCTAAAAAAGTGAAATCATAATCAACCACCCCTTTAACGACCAACAGATATCCAGTGATGCAAAAAACTAAACTGTTTTATCAAATGTTGCCGTTTTGAAAATATATATATAATTTACATAAGTCATATAATTCATAACTGAATGTGACGAAGTTTGTGTTTTTGAGATATTACATATAGGAATAAGAGTGAATGTGTGCATATTTTAAAGTAAAATATTATTTGCAAATAATTTAAATTGATTACTTCACGAAAACAATTTGACAACAAAACCGTTTTTATTTATCCCTTAGATCCCCTTTGAACCTTATTTAATTCCTTTATATATTTAATAAAATTAAATAAATAAAGGAATATTCAAGACATCATTACAGGACAAATGCTCCACACTCCAGATCGGCAGGTGGCGATAATGTACCTTTAAGCTGTTTGACAATCGCCAATACACGTTAGAAGAGGAATTAGGCTACAGTCCTGTAAAACAAAAATGGCGGCGCCAATGCCGGAGGGTTTGCCGAGCACACACGTGGAGAAAAAGAATAAGAAAAAGGTAAACATTATCAATCACTGCTCTGGTTACAACAGTAGTCGCTTTTCACATAGCGCTATAAATGTCTTTGTTGATGTTGGAAACTCACTGTAAAGATACTGTAATGTTGTCATCATCGCTCAACTCATGGCTTCTTGATTTAACGGCTTTATAAAATTATACTTCTTGATCTTTTCGGCAGAATGTAAGATTAAATCTATCGCTTGCAATGTGTACCGTGTGGTTGATGGTATATCATATTAACCGAACTATATTATTTACATACTTCAGGGAGTTTCAGTAACATGAAAACACATCTTCTGTAATGAGCATGTTTTGAATTAATATTCATTAAGGAAAAAATCCTTATTGAATAATGAAGTTCTTGAAAAGAGAAATTAATCTTGCATCATTATTTATTAGAAGAAAAATATCTTAATAAAACATTTTCACTGCTTATTAATATTTAAAAAAGCCTTTTGTCCACTAAAACAAAAGCCACCAAATCATTTGCAGAGACTTATTACTGTTTTTATTTCTAAGAACTTGTTTTTGTTTTTTGTTTTTTTGGTTACACTTTATTTTCATACATTTAAGTACTGAGTAATATTAATTAAATTACTTATTACATGTAATTATATATAATTTATACATATTACATGTAATGTGTAACAAGGACACTGTAAAATAAAGTGTTGCCAGTTTTTCTTTATCATGGACAGTCTTATTTATCATTTATCCACCAAGGTAAACATTGTAAATACTGTATACCATTCAGAGACAGTTGTTGTCTTTGTCATTTGTATTTGTTTCCCATGCAAGACATTTATTCCTGATAGAAAATGTAAAAAAGAAAACATTTATGAACTGATTTCTGAAAACATTTATCGATGTGTTTGGCTTTTCCTCACTCAGCCCTTAAAACGCTATTGGGAGGAAGCAGAAAAACCCGACCAAAGGAAACCAGAGGAAGAACAGAGTAAAGCTGCGCAGAACCAGAATAAAGCAAGAGTACAAAAAAGGCCATTTGAAAGGAAGAATTATGAACGTTACAAACCAGAGGTAAGAGTTTGTTTCTCCATTCAGTGACTGTAGTTTATGCCATTAATATCTTGAAATCAGATCAATGCTTATAATGATTAACATTGTTTGTGGCTTTTAAAGGGGCACAAAGTCATTTTAGTTTGTTGCACCTGTCCTGACATCTATCAGCACATGTGGAGCATCACACAAATACTAGTACTCATGTGCGAGTAATTTGGATGAATTAATTTGCTGTTATTTCTTTAGAAAAACTTAATTTAAACTTTATTTAGGGCTTTCACAGTTTGATTCTTACATGTTTTGATCATGATTAATCTTCACAAATGAATACAACTTTTATGAATTTTGGAGCCTGAATACAATTAGCAGAAGTCAAAAGCTAAATGAAGGCTATGAACGAACAACACCACGGTCACATGCCCTTCTCATCGGATCATATTGTTTATTTAGGTACTGGACCCTTTTCCTGATCAGGCTCCTGTTCCAAGAGAACGGCTCCAGAAGTTTAAGAGAGGAGAGAAACACAAAATGGTGAGTCCAGATTCTACGTACATGGAGAATTATACTTCTGACCAAATGCAGTCCTGTGTATTTTAACATTGTCTGTTCAGCATATAGAAATAGATGTAAGTCGCAATCAGGGATGGGTAATATGATCAAACTTATATCACTTTGAGAATTAATAGGAAGTAATATTTTTACAATACCAAAATGATAGAGCCCAGTAAGGTTTCATACATCTCAAGACCAATTTCGATACCACAGAAATAAAATATTTACCTCAAAATATACTGAGAACCATCAGAAAATATAACACAAAACACCCTAATGTACATTACTGTTGACAACAATATAAAAGCGACAAAACTATTTCAATAAAATATAATCCTGTGAGATCACGCATGGACTTCTGGGAATGTCCTTTTACTGGTTTTCACAGTAAATTTATATATCACTGTTTCTAATCTTTTAGATTGTTCTGTCACATCAGTTTCTCATTCACCAAACGTTCATACGCCCTTGCTCGTGTGGTGATTTAGATTAGCTGATGCATTCGGCCCCCGTTCTTGGCAGATTTTGTGAGATTCACCCCAATAACTCTGACACATTGTCTGAATCTATATATAAGGACTGCATTTCTTTCTCTCTGTTGTGATGTGTCAGCCTCCAGGAGCCCTGAGGAAGCTGAAAACGGCCATCGTGTTCTCGGAGACGATGTCTAAACTCGCTCAGGATGAGGCAGCAAGATATGATCTCCTGCTTCCAGAGGATGCTGGGTAATGTAGTTCACACATTGTGGCAGATGAAAAGAAGAATGACAGAAATATGATTAACTCTTTCCCTACCATTGACGAGTTCTCTTGTCTTTTATGAGAAAGCCCTTCCCTGCCATAGACGAGATTTTACAGCTTTCCGTGTTTTCACTGTAATACAGTAGAGGGCGTTATTACACATCTTCTGAAAGAGTGCTGAATCTCCTGATCAAAACACAGGTGAAGAAAATGCAGAAACAAGCGATAGCATTTGTAGTCATAGGCATATGTAAAATAACGCGATCATCAAACATTAAACAGCATATAAATCAAATCTGCCTAACGTTACTGAATGAAATGAACACAGGAAGTGGTTAGGACTGTGAAGCTTTGAGGGTGTTGGACTCAATCTTCTACTCCATCTGTTTTTTGATCATCGTTTTGAATCCGATCCAGATGTAGTCTTTGACAAAAACGTGATTTTTCTCAGCTTTTTGCTCAATGTTGCTTTTTTATGAAACTCGCCCACATTTAAATGAAGAGTTCATTTGCAAAAACAGATAACTCCGTTTTTATTAATTCTCATAAATGTTTTTTTTTTATTATTATTGTGCATTCCAAGTAATATCAGTCAAACTGCAGTTGAGTTGTTTTGATTAAGTAATAATAACTAAAAAAAAATACAGGTAACTTACAAAATTAAAGTTAATTGAAAGTATTTTTTTTTTTTATGTATTAAAAGTTTGTCTTTTAGCAAAAGCAGATAACTCCACGTTTCATGTTTCGGAGTTAAATAAAACCAAGTAATTGCATTTAAAACACTCAAACACACGTGTACACACACACACACACTCTCACACACTAACAGATGAGAACACAAACATATGCGCACACACACGCAGGTTTGTTTTGCTATCTTAGTGAGGACATTGCATGGACTTCCATTGATTTTATATCAGGTCAATGATATTTTCTATCACCTAAACCTACCTATCACAGAAATGTGTGCAAAACACTAGATTTAAATAAAAACATAATTTGGTTAATTTATAAGCCTTGTTAACTAGTAAGGACTAGACAAATGTCCTCACCAGTGGGTTGTCAAAGTATTTCACAATATAAGTGAGAACAAAGTTTGAGCATGTAAGACTTGTATAGTGTACAGGGAGTTGCAGGAGTCGAAATTATAAATCCTCGATCACTTTTAGTCAGCTTTGACGAAACTCCCCTCAGCTAGCGCGTCTTTTCGAAGTGACTAGCAGCCTTTTCACCTGACCTGAATACTGCACGCTGATTCGCTAAAACTGGCTTATCGGGTTGTGTTCACAAAGAGCAAGGGTGCTTGTCGGTTTATGCTGTGAAATGTGAACTTGCTATGCCTTGACAGTGAACAATACCAGGTTTTCTGACAAAATGTATTTAGGGTTCAGAACGTGCTATATGTGGAGAATAACGCACAGCAGTTCATTTTTATTTATTTTTTTTAAATGAGGCATTTATCGTTTTTTGCAGTTTAACTATTCAAGTGTTGATACAAAAAACAATGCATGAAGCTAGAATAAAATATATATTTTTTTGTTTGTTTAAAAGCAGAGGGTCTGTTCTTTATTTTGATATATTGCATGTTCAGATATTTATACAAAATATTCTGTGTGGCATGAAACTCGCTCTCTCACTAATGCATTCATATAAATGTAATCTTTACTGTGCTACTTTATCTGTATCTGATTTAGAACGAGCAGAAATCTGTGAGAAATATAACGACCTAAAGACAAAAGAACCGATGAAAATGAGCTGTTATGTAGGAGCAATAGGCTGTGGGCAGCGCTGTCTCATATGTCATAGCTGTGCACAAGGCGACCCGTGTTCCAGTCTCAGCTCGAGGTTCAGGCTTATTTGTTCATTAATGATGCCATCAGCGACTTGTCAACGTCGACTCGACTTTCGTCACATAAATGTCGACTTAAAAAAATTCTGAAGTCGTTCAGTTAAGAAAACCCCAAGTGTGCTGTTATAAATGTTAATATCTGTGGAAACACATCATCACAGCCTGTGAAAAGGATCCATTATCCACCAGTCCTTCCAATGCAAAAGTGAGCTGTTTCCTGTGAATGTGCGAGACTTCTGATTCATTAGTCGCTATAGCTAAAAAAACTAGAAGGATAACAAGTGCAGTAAACTAAATTTGCACTACAAACCAGTGTGTTTATGATTTTGATAATAAAAATATGATGACAAATACCAGTTTGCAGTATCAAGCAGCATAACGGACAATGGAAAAGGTGGATAGGTAAATAACTAGAAGATGGATCATGTCTTAGGGTAGTTTACTTCAGAGGTATTCAGTGCCCTTATTGATGTGGATCCAGTAAGTGTGACATATACAACAAATGTGGAAACAAAACATCTTAACAAAAAAATAACCTTGTACAGCCATACCTTTGCAAGCACAGACTGTTTTTTTTTGTTCAATCAGTCATTAATTTATATATTTAGCATCAAACAATCTATCTAATCTTTTTTTTTTTTTTTTTTTTTAAACAGTAAAAAAAATGTTACGATAATAGAATAAAAGATCAAATTAAAAAATGATTGCACAACCACCCAGTAGGTGGTGATGCACACTAACAAAGTAAATTGTTGTTAAACAAAAGTACTGTAGTATGGCATCATGAGTAAGAAAGGTTTTGGTTAGTCAACTGAGAGTTTGAGGTTTATGTGAGGTAAGTTAACCCTGCTTTCTGTAATTTGCCCCAGAAGCCTCGCACGTTCAAGTTACAAACGTTGTTACAAACAAATGTCTTCAAGCACTTGAATCCCTAAAGACTGATCACCCCATAATTGTTGAAATCTTAACTAAATTCAATCTTTTAAAGAAGGAAAACTTTAATAATATTTTTTGCTGGGTTCCAAGTCACATTGGACTTACTGGTAATGAGAGAGCGGACACGGCTGACAGGACCTGGAAATATCTTACTGTCAAATACCACCTTCTGATTTTAAAGCAGTAATTAATTTATATATCACTAACAAGTGGCCGAAAGAATGGGATGGAAATAAAAATAAGCTGTATGAAATAAACCCTAGTATAAAAAGAAGTACCTTCCATAACTTCAAATCAAGACATGATCAAGTCGTCTTCACTAGGTGTAGACTGGGGCACTCAAGACTTACCCATGGGTTTTTATTAATAGGCGAAGTTCCTTCTTTATGTCTCTCATGTCAAGTTCCTTTGACCATTAAGCATATTCTGTTGAATTGTAATTTTTATGAAAGCGCTTTTATTCAGAAACATGCCTGCATGGAATATTTCAAAATGTATCACCTGAATGTATTTTTAGATTTTCTATCTTATGTTAAGTTGAAATGTTTTATATAATTATGTAAATTTTATTATATTTGATATTGACCTTTTTGTTTGCCATGTAAATAGCCATGATGCTAACATGGCGTAAAAACTTAATAAACAAACACACATAGAGCTAATATCTGTCTGCCTGTCATCAGCTTCCTGGAGGGAGACAAGGATGAAGACACATGTACAATCTCTCAAGATGACATAGCAGATGCTGTTGACATCACTTCTGGATCGAAGGTGAATTTATTTGAGCTCTAGAAACTGCAGCAAGGCCAATAATAAACAGTAGAGCTTGTTGACAATCAGTATGGTTAATCAAGTATGTAGTGCCCCTTACACATACAGTCTTTACTGGTAAATTAACATTTAGAGATTGTATGTGAACCGGATCTTTTCAGGAATACCAGTAAATCAGAATATGGTTACCAGTATGAGTATGTATGAGGTCAGGACGCGCTGACGTCTGAAGTCTGCTTTGGGCCAATCTTAACGCTCTGACGGAGATGTGATTACTCCGTGCTGTTTACACTGAACTCAGCTGCTTTTGAATAGTTTTTCATTTAGAAATATTTTTTGTTAAATATGATATTTAGAAAGTGAACAAGCATAAATGGTATTGCACAGATTTTTACAGACCTTTGCCAACTACAGTATTTATGTCCTGCTGCAGTCAGAGATTCACTTCATTTGGTGTGTTATTTCTTTTTCTCTCCCCACAGTACTTCAACTTGCATCTTTCCCAGTTTGGGCCATATAGGCTTGACTACAGCAAAAATGGACGGTATGTGCTAAAGGATTTATACGTATTATGTATTCTAGTTCAGAATGGATGAGTAGATACTTATATTAAAAGGGTGAGTAACGAATATGAATGTCTGATATGATGAAAGGGTAAAACCTTTAGAAATCTACTTAAACATGTCAAGTTAAAAAGTTATTTAATTTACCATTTAACAACCATAATTAATCTTATTAATCTGAGTCAAAATCAAATGATCAGATTTTAAGAAGAAAAAAAAGTCTGTTCTTTTTCTTTATGATCTCTGGACATCAATGTACTATGGACATTTTAATCCAGAAATTGAAAATGTGTTAATTATAGAAGAGGTTTATTAAAATTGCCTTTTTATTGTATTTATTTTTTTAAAATATGATCCATAACAATTATTTGTCTGCAACAGGCATCTGCTATTGGGTGGAAAGAAAGGTCATGTGGCCTGCATCGACTGGCATTCCAAAGACCTAATGTGTGAGATGAATGTCATGGAAACGGTGAATGATGTCAAGTAAGTGCACATTCATTAAGACGCATCTATTGATTTCTGTCGCACGTTATGAATTCTGATGCACAATTATGAATTGGTTTTTATCCCTTTCAGAATTTTCTAAGCTAAGCATTTTGTTGTTATTGTAAGTGCACGCAAATAAAAAATGCGCATTATTCTTATCTGTATGACCAAAAATTGAGTATTTTAAGTTGTTTCCGCTGTTATCAGGGGAAAAAAATGCCAGTGATCGCGCCTGCGCCTCCATGTCTTGCAGTAAGCACGCTATACTTCAGCTTCCACACTCCGTACAAACACTTGGATATGCGGCTAATAATAGCGCACAGAGTGAACGGCCATGTGAAGTTGCTACTACTTGCGTGTTTCAAATGATAAGCCATATTTGAGGTCGATAGATGATAGGCAAATGTTTAGATTTCCTGCCCGACATACTGTAATTACCACAAGGACCCCCCATTAACGATCTGTCCCTCACGGACTGCGTGACTTCACTTCCTGTGGAGTTCTCCTGTGGACGAACCAACTAATAAAATTTTGGTCGACTATTAGAAGGCAGCCTTACTTTTTAATCGCATTTCCATAAAAATGTGAATATTCTGATATATCGTTTTCGACCAAAATTTTCAGAATACTGTGGGGGGGTTTTTATACATTTTTACTGCTTTCACCCACCCCATCTGATCCGTTTCCTCAGCCAAAGCAAAGCTGCATAACAAAAACACTGACTGCATTCAAGCTTTTTTCTGGGCATCTCTTGAGGCAGAACAGGAAGTTCTTTTTATTGGACAGACACATTTGAAATCATTTTTAAAGTCAGTCCAGATTTAGTTTATATAGGGTTTTTATCACTATACATGCATGTCTTACACCCCTGTGAGTTAGTAATGAGTAATTCTCTCCGTCTGGTCCCATTTAAAGCTCACTCTGCTCATCGTTCTCCCTCCAGGTGGCTTCACACAGAGTCCATGTTTGCTGTGGCACAGAAGAGATGGCTCTACATCTATGACTCTAAAGGTGTGGAGCTCCACTGCATCAAGAAGTTCAACGACGTCTTGAAAATGCAGTTTCTGCCCTACCACTTCCTACTCGCCACTGCGGTGCGTCAACAAATGCTTTTGGCAAAACTTTGAACTTTTTTAAGTCTTTATTAACCTTGCAGCCAATTCCAATTAGATATTTCACTGTTATTTCAAAAGTAATGAAAAAGTGCGTTGTTCAGTTTCCATGTACAGCTTATTCAATTCAGGCTATTCCAGAGTTTAGGAGCCAAATGTGAGAAAGCTCTACCTCCTTCAGTAGACTTTGATATCCTCAGTCCTATGAACAGAGTTTTGTGACCTTAAAGAGAATGATGGATTGTAGCTTGATATAAGGCCCTAAATGGTCCTTAAACAATCTTCTAAGCAAGCTGCAATATTTCTAATCAATACAGAATTTAACAGGTACCCAATGTTGAGATTATAAAATTAGGGTGATATAATTGACCTGGTAAGAACTCTAGCAGCTGCTTTTTTGGACTAAATGTAGTGTGTTTATTGAAGATGTGAAGTGCATTGCAACAATCCAGTCTTGAGGACAGTTTCTGTCACATATTGCACCCTGATCTTTAAAGAGGATCTATTATGCCCTTTTACAAAGTCTTGATTTTGTTTGCCTGAATGTTCAAAAAACACATTATTTTCCCCAAATTCTCCATTGTTCCAGCTTGTCTCTTCCCTAGACTGAAATAAAGGCGTTTCAGGGAGTTTCAGACAATCCAAGTGTTTGTGTATGAAAAACAGATCTTTCCCATTTGTATTTCATCCTTACAGTTTTTCTATGTGTCAATAATAATGTTTTCACCTTTCAGAGTGCCACAGGGTTTCTGCAATATCTGGATGTGTCGATTGGTAAAGAGATCGCAGCCATCTGCACAAAAATGGGGCGGCTGGATGTGATGGCACAGAATCCCTATAACGCAGTAATTCACCTGGGTCACCCAAATGGCACCGTCACTCTGTGGTCACCCAACCAGAAAGAGCCACTCGTGAAGCTGTTGTGTCATCGGGGGGCTGTTCGCTCCTTAACGGTGGATAAAACCGGCATGTGAGTATCACTGGGTGAGAGTGGCAGTTCTTGTGCTTTCTGTGGGTATTGTAAACACTATATGGCAGTTTTTCAGAAAAAGAAATCCCACTATGATCATAGCTGGAAAAAAAAGTGAGACAAAACCGCAAAATTTGGACCAATTATCTGAGTGGCCCACTGTGGCCTTCACGTTTGCTTCACATTTTATTAAAGTTTGGCATGAAACAGAAGTCTTTTCTTACCTATTGTGATGTATATCCAAGTGAAACGACTTCTGGAACAAGAACACATGTACGGCGGGGCTTGATTTTGTCCATGGGGAATTGATTGGATGGTTGTGGTTTGCTATTGGTTGTTCTCATGCGAGTGACAGGTTGCCCCGCCCTCATCATCAGAGAAGAGATGTCGCTGCAAGAGGGAAGGGAAGCTAAATGATGAATTTAGAAAAATAATGATGTGCATGGGAAGTCATTTATAATAAATACTGAAATATTCCATAAACTACATTTTTCCATTTTGATTTCATGGTGACTTTAAAAGCTGCAGTACAGAAGATTTAGCCCTCTAGTGGTTAAGGTGTAAAACTGCAAAACTGTTGTTTTGACTCTTTGTAATAATAATGTTACAAAAGTTAGGCAGCGCTGATATTGGACGCAGTGATTGCTAGATATCTTTCTGTTGGGCAAGATAAAGGCCATCTCTGGGCAAAGATGAACAACGTGAGAATGACACTTCACATTTTGATATCTGCCCTTCGATCAAATTTTATTTCCTGTATTTTACTAAATGTTATTCCACATCCTGCCCAAGCTTATCTTCTAAACAATATGCAAATTAAAGGCTATGAAAACAAATATAGTGAATCTAGGAAGGCTACTATTTACATAATGTGCAAAAAAGGATCGAGTTTTAAACCTACATTCAATGTCATCAACAAATATTTTAGCAAAATGTATATTTTAGTCAGAATTATTGCGCTTGCATTCTGTCATGGTAGTTTTGGTGAAATCTGCAAAGTTTAACAGACCGTCAGGACGAGCATTTATGCAAAATGAAAATGGATAAGTGAATTTCTAACATTTACAGTTAGGGATATAACCGTAAAATGTAAGATATTAACTGGGTTAAACATTTAAAAGCACACCTGACAGTCAAGCAGAATTATGTTCTTTAAATATGTTTGTGATTCAAACAAAGAATTTTCATGTTTGGGACAATTTGGGTCGTGAACTTTTCCTGCAGCATCTCGTTCTGTGTCTTTGCTATTTTTCAGATGCGTTTTGTCCATACGTGACTATCGAATGTTTTCTGTGTCAAATTTGTCTGTTATTTTCATTATTGATTATTGATTTATTTGTTGCAGCCCTAGATCATACCTTACAAGACCCTTCATTTAGACTAATAAAATGCTGTATTTGTTTATTGCAGGTACATGGTGACGTCAGGTCTGGACAGGAAGCTAAAGGTGTATGACATCAGAGCGTTTAAAAACCTTCACTCCTGTTTCCTTCCTGCTGGAGCCTCTTGCCTGTCTCTGAGCCAGAGAGGACTGCTTAGTGCTGCTACTGGAGATGTCGTACAGGTAGTGTACATGCACACATGACACAATCAACAATCGCAATCAACTGTGGATCAACATCAACAGTCTTAACCCAAGCCTTAAAAATAACCTATTCCTGAATCAGACCAGCACATATTAATTTGCAATTATACCAAAACAAATCACAAGTCAAGTCACCTTTATTTCTATTGTTTCTAAGCAGCTTCACAATAATAAACAGGAAAATAACAGAATCAAATTCTGCTGTAAAGCAGCTCTAAAAAGACAGTAGTGTCATTATTTAGCTCAATTCAGTTCAGTAACTGTAATTTTCATCAATTATGAAAGTTCATTTCAGCGATCAGCAGCTCTACTGAAGACAATAGTGTCATTATTCACTTTGAGTCACTTCAGTGTTGATTCAGATCAATAACAGTGTCGATGTTGCAAAATTCATCACTTACCCCAACTAAGCAAGACAAAGTCAGTGGGGAACTGCTTCGCATTAAACTTTAGATAGAGACATTCCTTTATTTCTACACAAAGACAAAACAGCATGCAATATAAGATTGAACAGTATTGAATTAAATTGAATATGTTATATAGGAACAATAATAATATGAAAGAGATAAAGAGACCGCTGCACATACACATAAGTTGCAGTTAGGAACGGTACACAGTAATTCAGTATTGTAATATTAGATTAATTTCTAAATTGTAATATTGAAACAAGCATTTTCTATAAAGCTGCTTTGAAACAATATTTGTGAAAAGCACTATACAAATAAACTTGAATTAATATTGAATTAATAAAGCTGCTATTAAGCCTCGTTCAGACTGTCAGTCCAAATCTGATTTTTGTGCATATCAGATTGGAATCTGATCAGATTCAGTAAGTGTGAACAGAAAAAAAAAATCACATGAAATGCGATTTTTACAAATCCGTTTTGAAATTCTATTCAAATGGCATTTCTGGAAATCCGTTTCAGTCTGACCGCTCTGATCAGATTTCACATTTATTTCACGTTTATGTAACTTTCTCACACCATGTAAAACGTAAACATGTCAGACGCTGTTATATAGGAAACATGCTGAAAGTCTCTGCAGAAACAAGGTTGTTTGTTGAGCCGGTCAAGCGGAAAATTACAATATAATGGAGACGTTTTGAGACTGACGGAGACGACAGCACACAATTTGTAAATAAGAAACATCTGTATTGCACGTTGCTGTAGTTTTTATACCTACCAACACACCATCATTGCCATAGAAACCAATGCAGATATTCTGGAAAACGAAAACACGCCACTGGACACACAAATCTGATCTGGACAGTCAATAATAATCAATCAGATTTGAACTGACAGTGCATGTATCCATAGGTTTATCGGGACGTTTGTGGAAGCAATCCTTTATCCAAACCCTACATGGCTCACCGCCTTCGAGGGCAAGTTTGCGGTGTTGCATACTGCCCTTTTGAGGATGTTCTGGGAATCGGACATGGACAGGGCTTCACCAGCATGATCGTACCAGGTAAGACACAATACATCAAAGTTCACACAAAAGACATGTTCACTCCTTCATTCCTGGAGTCTTACACTGGACACATGCAGTTGTTAACTAAGCTTTTTATATCAAGAAAAGGAGACAGTCAGATTCCACCCTTGATTTGAGACTAGTAATAAACTCTTATATTAATAACAAGTGGCATATTGAATGGGATGAATGCCACGGAAATAAGTTATATGAAATAAATCCTACTTTAAGAAGGTTTTTGTTAGTAATTTGAAATCTAGGTATGATCAAGATGTTTTGTTAGGTGCCATTTGGGTCCTTCAGGATTCACACATGGCTATTTATTGAAAGGTGAAGAACTGTCATCCTTTCCTTGTCGAACTCCATTGACTGATGAACATTTTACTGGACAGTTTTTAATATAAATAGAAAACATTTTTATTCAGATATATTTGAAAGAGGATCACCTGAATGTTTTTTAGAATTGTCTTGTATTAATCTTAAATGTCTTATATAGCTTTTTGTTAAAGGGTTAGTTCACTCAAAAATGAAAATTCTGTCATTAATTCCTCACCCTCATGTCGTTCCACACCCGTAGGACCTTCGTTCATCTTCAGAACACAAATTAAGATATTTTTGATAAAAATCCGATGGCTCAGTGAGGCCTGCATTGCCAGCAAGACAATTAACGCTTTCAATGCCCAGAAAGCTACTAAAGACATATTTAAAACAGTTCATGTGATTACAGTGGTTCAACCTTAATGTTATGAAGACTCCTTCATAACATTACTCTGAACCATTGATTCGAAACAAAATACTCATAAATCTTCCAAGAGATAATCGGTGTAATTCCGATCTGGCATAACATTATGACCACTGACATGTGAAGTGAATAAGTCACTTCGCTTCAGATTCTTGAATGTGTCTCTCCAGGTGCCGGAGAACCGAATTTTGATGCCCTTGATGCAAACCCTTACCGCAGCTCTAAGCAGAGACAGGAGTGGGAGGTCAAGGCTCTGCTGGAGAAGGTGCAGCCTGAGCTGATATGTTTGGACCCGGGACAGCTGGGTAAAGTGGACCAGGCCACCTTTGAGGAGAAGCACAAGAGACGGGTTGAGAGGCTGGTAAGTTCAGCACTGGTAACTGCACCAAATACATATGGGGGAGAACAAAGTAAGCAGGAATTAGCAGTGGGCAAAATGACTGAAATTAACATTTTATTTCATGATATATAGCTTTTTTTTTTTTTTTAATTTGTTATTAAAAATATACAGAGCCCTAAAGGGACATGGTGAAGGAAAGCACATGAAATGGGGAAAAAATTAAGAAACAAATAAATATATGAAATATTTTTTCCTCCCATCTCATATTTTTCCCATCATGTCTCTTTTGAGGCTTCATAAAAATAAGAAGCAAATTACAAACAATAGAACAAAGATGCAAATTAGATCAAGTAAGTTTTTTTGTTTTTTTTTTTTAGGTTCAGTAGTTTTATTGAACATGTATTAAGAGATACTGCAGAAATTGAATAATCAGATGTAAAAATACTGCATAGTATGAATTATTTATCAATTGATTCTTACTAAAGACACAGAAGTTATTCAGTCAAGAGCAGTGAGTGTTTTTCTCTTTGTGGTTTAATTAACATTAATGACAGTTTTCACCCTGTTTGCGTTCCCTTCAGACATCACCGACTGTGTTTATGTGAATACTCCACACAGCTTATTGTGCTTTATAACTCTCTTTAACCTCAAGCACATTCATGCATGTTTCTTTATCACTCTAATTTGTCAAAAACTAAAGTAGCACTGTGCTACGCATATAATTACTTGGTGTAGAAGTTCACTGTGAAATATGTGAATAAATTACATTTTTAAATAAAAATATGAACATAAATCAGTTGCTTACACATAAAAACAAATTGACGCACTATTCTACTTCCAAGTCGAATCTTTAAATTTTCCATAAAGTAGCCACGGTTTAATATTCAGAGTATTTGAATGTTGTGAAAAAACAAAACATTATGGTTCCCTGTGGCGAAATAGGGTAGAATAGGTACATAACATCCCAATGCTGATCACAAGAAGTGACAAATGAGGCAACTTGTTTGCCGTAAGCTGCAACTTGTGAATGGAGATTCCTGGTATTTGTGGATGGGAATGTGGGCTGCTGCAGTTGCTGAATTTGTCTCTGAATTCATATACAGTAGACGAGAGGTCTGAAGGACCCGATCTAACCAATCGGCTACTCAAGATTTGCCATAGAGTGCCAATAGTGATAGGAATTTGGCCTGTGTGTTACCTTATATTCATACCCCAGTGAAACAAGACGTTATGGCTTCCTACTTATGGCCTGGAGTGTAATATAGACAATTCTATAGGGTTCACAAACATTCAAGCAGCACTGTATATACCAAGGGTGCCAATATTAGTGATAAAAATCAGTTTGATGTCATTAGTTCTGACTTTGTCTTGTCTTTGTTTCAGGGCTTTGATCCATTGGGAAAAGCGCCATTTAAACCCAGAGTAAAGCAGAAAGGAAGAAGCTCGGCTGGTGCCGTGGAAAAAATAAAGAGAAAAGTCGCCTATGAGGATCAGAGGGTATTTCCTTTTTTTTTTTTTTTTTTTTTTTTTTTTTTTGTGATGTATTTGCATTTTCTAGCTAAGAAACACCTGAAAATGTTTGCAAAGCAAATGCCACTTGATACTGAGGTTAGTTAAAATCACTAATACCACAGTACTAGACTTTGATGTGTTTGGAGGCGTCTCACACCGTTTGAGCCACAGACATGGTGACACCTCGTGTAGCTTGTTGAGCATGTTTGCTAAGGAGGAGAGGTTACTTCTCTAACCAAGCTGACTAAAATTTTTGGCTTGACAATAGTAAATTTTAGGGTACCATATCTAGAGGCCAGGATATGCACAGCAAAAAGTCTTTGTTAAACTTGCCCACAATCCTCTCTCAGTTTAGTGTTTCTCTTTTACTCTGTTCACATCACTTCCTCTCCATTTTGATTCTGCAGGATGTAATTCGACAGTCTATTCAAGAGAAAATGGAAAGACAGAAAGAGCTGGAAGAGAAGGCCAAAGAAAAGAAAGAGTTAGAAACGAAGACAACTCTTGACCGTTTCAGGAAGTAGAGCGAAGATCCCTGACTGCTGTGAACATGAGGACTAACTCATAGGAGAATACAGGATTCATACGGGCTCGTCTGTTGCGCGTTTGAGGATGCTGTTGTACAAGAAATTTTTATAACAAAACCTCTGGATGTCTTCTAGTGTTGCATGATTGTGTACAAAACAAAGCTTTTTGCTTGTTTAATAAAATACCTATTATATCTACAAGAAAATGCACATGAATTTATCTCTAAAGACCCAGTTTAAAACAACGCTCCATCCACACTAGCTTTTTCCACAAGCTTTTTGCAAAAGTTTTGTCCATATTGAGATCTTATTGCACATGTGTAAAATGTAATAAAATCGCCCTGAGATGATAGTGAGAGACGATAGTGATAACGTTTTTATCTGACATATTTAATATGAAATATGTCAAAATATGTTTTTACATTATAAATACTTTTTCACAACGTTGCAGAAATGTATTTATAACGTTTTTATCACGTCTCCTTGCAAAGTTTTAGAAATGTACTTACCACATCCAAACTGGTACTTCACATGCTGCCATCAAAATGTTTTCTTTACGGTGTTAGCTTTGTAAGTAAAATGACTTTAATATAAAACAATATTATAACTGCATAGTAAAAGAAATAGATTAATTAAGTGGCCTTTTTATATTTCTTTATTATTTGTCATGGGTTATGATGTCGCAAGTTAATATTTCTGCAAATCTGAATATTCATCTTATTACCAGCACACTTTTACAGTACCTGTAGGCTGACCTCTGGTTGCTGTCTATTTTATAAGCCTACATTAACATATGTAGGCCTAATAACTTATACTACACACAAATTTAGTCATTCATTGTATGCATTCACAAAATATAAAAAGCAATATGATAGAGGTAGTTCACAAAAAAAACAACTCATTTACTCATTCTTGCATTATTCCAATCTAAACCTGTATGACTTTCTTTCCTCTGTTGAACACAAAGAGAGGTGTTTTACAGAATGTTAACCGTAATTACCATTCACTTTCTTTGGTTCAAAAAAGTGAATGGTGAATAAGGAACATTATGCTTAATTTCTCCAGATCGTCTAACAGTCACAAGTTTGGAATAACAAAAGTGTTCAATGATAACTGCTTTTTCATTTAGCGGTTTTGGAAAGTAAAATGAAATTCCAGGACTTTTTTTAAGTTTTATTTTTTTTAAAGGACTTACAATCAGAGATCTCAAAAAAAAAAAAAAAAAAATTAAACAAGGTAAATAGATATATAAAAATACACCAATAAAACAAAATGGTACAAATAAAGTACAGCACATGCAAATTATGCAATGATGATGCAAATATGAGAACATTAACAAATTCCAAGAAATTTCAGTGCCAGATGTTATAACAAGAAAAAACAGCTTTTCAAGTATAAAATGTAAAGTTTTTCATTTTAACTAGTTACAAATCATTTTATAGCAATTATTATAATAATTACATTATCTAATTACTTGCTTGCACTAAAACTAATGCTTATATTTTAAAGATTTTTCTTCAACACAAATTAAGGGCATCCAAAATAATATTGGCATACCCGATTTTAAGAAACGGTCTGTGTTAGCGATTTTTCAGCGCTTTCATTGCAGGTTATGTTATGCCAGTAGGTGGCAGCAAGGGACCGTCTTAATGCTTGTTCGAGATGCATTGGCGCTGTGCAGACCCATCGGTGTATGATGTCAAAGTACCGCGAGAGCGATATAAAAGCATAAAGAGTCACATGCTTTTTTTTTCTGCCAACAATTACAAAACAGAAACAAAAAAGTGCTAGGGTTAAAGGCACAAAAATATATAATACAATATCAACCAAATGAGAAAGTAAATAAAAACAAAAGTAAATAAATAATAATAAAAGGCTTTGCTATTTCACAAAATCTTAAATGCAGCTCTGGAGATGAATACGAGAATGCTAAACTTTTTGAGGAAAACAGGGCTTTGTCACAGGATATGATGTTTTTTTTTTCTTCCCTTTATTCTCTTCCCTCACCAAGAAAGAGTTATATTGTAAACCTGAAATCTGATCCACACTCCAAAGCAGTGGGTGGCAGTAATGCACCAAAAGCTGGATGCCAACACTACGAGACAGTCCCACAATGAGCTTTCCTCAGGACGTGCTGTTTCTGGGTCTGTAGCTTTAAATGCTAATGAGGAGGAGAGAGGCGGGGCAAGGTGGAGGGTGGGTGTGGTCTTAACCAGCTTGCGGCCACGGTACCATGCGCTAATGTTGACAGTGGATGTATCGCAATGGCTCGTAGACACGCAGTCGTTCAAGCGTTTCAGTTCGACCCAGAGTCCGATCCGGATGGAGAAGCACCGGATGAAGAAGCTGCAACTCAGCGGCTACAGCAGGACGTCTCAGAGTGGTTAGTTTAAAATTAATTATCATTAAATTTTAGTTTAAAATGTATTAACATGTAGCTAATGCTAGCCTAAACAAACGAGCTTGATAAAAAATAAATAAATAAAACTCATTTTAGAAGATGATTTCAGACGGCACTTAGAGGCTTTTGCATCTGAAGTCTTCAATTACATCAAGCTCTGCAATCTGTAAATGTGGATATCGCGTGCACCATAACACCAACAGCAGAACGGTTATCCAAACAACAAAAAAGAAATGTACAATACTCACATTACAGTGTGTGTATTGAGACACATACTTGATGCTATCTACCTTTACATTATTAACTGGGCTGTTAGCGGCAGAGCTAATGGTACAACTACATTCTAAGGATAACAAGCTAGATAACCATATACAGTAAAGCAAAAGAATTGTATAGTGTTAGTTGACTTGTCCGAGGTTTGTAGCTGTGCCAAGAAGAGTTGGTATGGGGAAGATTCCAGATTCCAGATTGGGTCGTCTGAGCTTTCATTTTCTCAAACGCGAAGCAAAACACCCAGGGCTCGGTTTACACCCATCGCCTTTTCTAGCCACTGGGCGACCATAAGCAGGCTAGGGGAACTCATATTAATGTTAAAAAACCTCACAAAGTGAAATTTTCATGCCATGGGACCTTTAACATTTATGTTCGTGATAGAGGATTCCAGAGCTCATGGTCAGTGGCATTCGGACCGGAGTTTGAACCTCTGCTCAATGATATAAGCAGGAATCCCCTGCGAGCCGTCCCAGTGCAGTGCGCGGGAAAGCTCTACTCTATGACTGTGTTCTAAGAGATGGGGCTCGAGATTCGCAGGGTAGGAAGGGGGTAGTGATGCTGGGTGCAACTAAAAATGTCTGGTGAGGTCCGGTTGGCAAGTTACCGAAATATCATATCGCATCTTATCAACTGCTTATGTCCTGAACTGCCATTTTCTTGAGAAGGGAATGTCTGCAGCCCAGAGATTTCCAAATGGGGGTGGGAGCTCCAAAATAGGGCGTGGCTTCCTTCCATTGACAGACAGGCACATGACATGCACGTGATTTTTTTTTCCCCCAATCCAGTTAAGCACAAACTCCACCCCGCAGTTGATTCTAAAGATTTCATTGGTCATGTCAATCACAGAGCTGATTTCATACAGTGCTATGCTACAACAAATGCTAAAACCTAAACCTACCCTACACCCTAACCCTAACCAGTGCAATTTACTGCAAGGCGGGATTTGTGCTGAATAATGTGCTAAAGAAAATGGCAGTTTGCCTGAGGCCAAAGCCTGCTGCCGTCCACCATAATGGGCAGGAGCAAGGAACGGGGGACTCCTGCTGGCTGCCCAAACCCGCAGGAGCCGTCGCCATCCACCAGGCAGTGGAGGAGTGTCGAACCGTCCACCGAGGGCTATCCAGCATCGCAGAGGAGTTCACCCAGCTGGTGCACCACCAGCCTCGTTTTGTTCCCATGGCTCTCGGCCTCGCCATGCTTGCCACAATGTTATTGGCCAATATATAACTCTATAAAATCTTGGGTAACACTTTAATTTAAGGGGCCACTTCTCACTAATAACTGTTTATTATCATGCATATTACTAGCATATTGGCTGTTTATTAGTACTTATAAAGCACATATTAATGCCTTATTCTGCATGACAATATTCTACATCCCTTAATCCTACACTATACCTAAACTTAAACACAACAAAAACTACTAATAAGCAGTAAATTAGTAGTTTATTAAGGCAAACGTTGTAGTTAATAGTTAATTAATAGTCAGAACTGGACCTTGAAATAAAGTGTTACCAAATCTTCTAACTTGTAAAACTTGTTTAAAATTTTTAAAATAATAATAAAAAAACAATCTTATGTTTTTAAAAGTAAAATGAACATGTTTATTAAAAGCAATAATAATTGAAATAACTATATCATAATTTAAATAATAATGTAAATAATTGAAATCCCCAAAATATATTTTTATGTTTGGGTTTATTATAGACATTCCCATTTGTCATTTTCATAAATATGCACATTTAAATTATATATTATATATATATATATTGTTAATGCCTATGATCATTTTTTTTTTACATATCACATATTGATATTAATTTTACTAGGGGTATTTTATAAATGTAATAAACTTAGATCTTTATATATTCAAAGGATGTTTGTGTGATAATAATATATCAATATAATATAATGACACTCCTGTATTAAAAATGCAGTCGGCTCCGGTCCCACAATATGATGTCATATCCTTCACGGTCACAGGACATATCACCACACATGATGAACATCAGTATAAGTCACTGTTTGTATTTAATTACCAAGAGGAAACACATATGAGAAAATGATCCTGTTACCAAATCCTGTTCAAACAAACAGTACAAACTTTGAGATGTATGCGTTGATATTGATGGTTTGTGTGTGTTTAGCCAAATGATCCATCAAAAATAACAAGATCATTTATACTAAATACATTCAAAACTCTTTATTTATTGCTCAAAATGAATTTATACATTTCTTCACAATAAGTTATACAGTATAGTGATTAATACTTACCGAAACAAACATATTTACATTATCTGATGTAAATCTTGGTAAATATCAAGCAAAGATGTGGGATGTGTTTCTTTTGTTTGAACTTCAAATAATTGAATTTCAGGGAAATAGTAACGTGACCTCATGACACATGTACACAGAATATAAATCACAAAGGTAAATGTCAATCATGATTCCTGCCTACCCATAAACTATATAAAGCACAGCATTAACCTCCTCTCTGCAAACACTCTTCTTCGATTTCAGAGATTCACCATGAGACGTCTTCTTTTTCTTTTGTTACTTTCTTCTGTGTGTTTCTTCACTTTGAGTGAAGTTGTAGATAATAATTTTAGTAAATGCAAACAGTTCTTTTTGAACAACGCTCCTCCTGACTTCACACCAGCAAATGGCGTTTCAGTCAAGCCCATCTGCCAGTGTCTTTGGAATGACAAAGATGAGCAAGTTTATCTTTATGCAACTTTGTACAGCACCACCTGGAAGATCCCCGTCTACTCTGCGTATAGGTTTGGCAGCCCAAATATTGGGAGATGTGACGCTTGGTACATTGAACCTCAGGTAAATGCTGTTTAAATTTAGTGTGTAATATTTGGATATTAAAATACTTGCATATTCCAGTGTTTAATGTGCAGACAAACGTAATAAATCATTCATAGGTTGATTCTGAGGTTGCAGTCATGGGACTATCGTTTGTGTGACTAAAAGCAAATAGCAGGAGAGTTTGAGAAACCTGTTTTATTTAACAAGTAATTACTTGTCTTTTTTTTTTTTTTTCAATTACATCCCAAGGTGTGACACAGAAATTGCATATTTCTTAAGTTATTTGAAATAATAAGTTTTTTTTTTTTTTTTTTCTCATTCTGTTTAGCTGGATGGAGATGATGAGCCATGTATGCAGCCTACAGGCTATGGTACAAATATTGGCAACAATCAGGCTCTTTATAAAGACTATTACAAGTCTGGCTATGACAAAGGTCACCTCTATCCTGTGCTCCACACCAACAATCATCTGTCTATGCTGGCCACATCCACAATGACCAACGCGGCTCCGCAGGATAGAGCTTTCAATCAGAAACAATGGCTGGAACATGAGAAGACTGTTATTAAAGACCTGGAATCCTGTGATGATCCTCTGAAGGCTTATGTGGTGACTGGTGTAGTTCCTAATCTGAACAAAAACGTCCCAAAACTGAAAGGTAGAGTCACTGTGTCACTGTATTACTGGAGAGCCACCTGCTGTCTAAAGGGCGGTCTGTACACAGGAAAGGGCTACTATGGACCGGACAACGGCATAGTGAAGGAATTACCGATAACAGAACTTCAGGACATGCTCAAAGCTTTTTACAATATACAAATTTTTCCAAGCATACCGAAAGTTACACCGCCTAAAAGACCCAGAAGTGAAAATGCATGCAACTAAAAAACTGCAGCTAATCAAGTTTCTTTGCAGCTAATAGAGCAGAAACCAATGCTGATCATCTAATTTTCACATACTCTCCTATTCCCTCTGACTAATATATTTTTGAAAACTCTTGTGGGATGTCATATGAATATTTGTTTTTTTCAGACAGGCTGCAGAAGTATCTGGGGATTCAGGTGTGTTTTGAGCTCTTTGTCAGTTTCATCATTATATTTCCTACCATCTGAGGGAGACAGAGGCTAACAGAGCAGATTTCAGGCTCATTCAAGGACAGCCTTTAGTCAGTAAATAAGCGTTTCATATTTCCCTCACAGCTCAGTATACAGAAGAAAGCAGTGATTGGGGAGCATTATAACACTTTTTTTTTTTACCTATTTTGAGGTATATGTATCTCAAACCTTGATGGTTTACCCACATGATTTATATATTTATTGCTGCTTCAAATTATATTTGTTTTGAAATCTACTACTTAGAAACAGAAAGGTTTTCTTGTACTTTCTGTAAATTATTAGTTCATACACCAGATGTTTTTCATTAAGTTCCTCCTTATAATGTGTGATAACTGCGGTTCAGAAAGGATTGTTTTATTGTGTTCATCAACATGTTAACTTACGTCACACAGCTAAACCACTATTCTTCTTAAAACTGGACTAATCAGCTGTGAGAAAAATATCTGTCTGCTAATTATTTATTATTTGATTTAAATTTTTATTTTTACTTATATTAATGCATTAAGCTACACATAGGCAATCATACTTTGACAATTAATATGAAACTTTTAATTTTAATTACTGTTTTCTTTTAACCTCTTTGTGAACCTGTATATGTTATTAATTAAATAAATTTGGTGATTCACTTGCATTACTTTCTTTATGCCTTCTCAAACTTTTGCAGGCGTTTCTTCTTGCCTTGTAAATGCATTTTAATTTTAAAGCCTAAATCTAGTTGACTCATTCAGTTGTTCTCTCATCTTTAGTCTCACACATAAGGTCACACTCTTGATCTGGTGCTACTTTTAAGTCTTTCCTTTAGGTACATACTGCAAATATGTTAGACCCATAAAACTAATCCGGGTTTTCCAGGCAAAGTCCAGGCAGTTCATCTGTCATCTTCTTTTTCATATTGTGTACTTACAACCAGAGTTTTTTTTTTATGTTTTTGGTAGGTGTATATTTTCAGTGGCATTCTCATTTCACAGAATTTCACATTCTGCCCAATGCTGTCCTTCACACAAACATACCAACTGAGTGCAATGAAAACATGCAAATATATCTACCCTTACAAAAATTAACCATGGTTTTACTGTGAATAAAAAAAAAAAAAAAACATTGTTATTGTAGTTATTCCACAAATTAACCATGGTTTTACTTCAAAACCATAGTTTAACAATGTGGTTATACAAATGGTAATCAATATGCCAAAAAACAAACAAACAAACAAACATAATTTTACTGTTATGAAGCCATGGTTAATTTTCGTAACGGTATATCTGTGCTATGCTATGCTATGCTATACATTATGTGCAAAAAAGTTACTAAGCAAAAGGACAGTTTAAATTCCTACATTAAAATGATATTAAAGAAAAACAAAAACACAAAAAATACAAAACTCACTGTTAACAGATAAGAGGAATGTTCAGCAGGAACAAATGTAAGAAATGTCTTTCATTTATATTCTCTTATTATCCCTATTTTTACTACTCTCAAAAATAATTGAATTCTATGTTGATTTTAAATCTAAATTTATCGTACAACAACAGATATTTATATTTATAAATATAAGATATTTTAGATAATATTTGTCTCCATCTCTACTGCGTTCCGTCTGTTTGACGCATGTTCGCGCCCCTTCATGACGTGAGAAATAAAATTTTCATTGGTCTTTTGGCATATAAGAGGTCTTTGTATCATTATCACATCCTAAAAGTTCCATAACTTAAACTGTCCTTGTCATCTTATGCGCCAGAGAAACAAGCGCGCCGCCATCTTTATAATATTGTCTTTGAACTTCGGTTTTCACGGTACTGTATATTTCTATGGCATCACTGTCAAAGAATAATTAGCTGGTGAAGTGGATTTACTTGTTCTAGAGTTAATGAAAGTTATCGTGAGCACTAAAGCAGATGTCTTAACAAATGTCAGTCGACCGGGAAGATTTTAAAACGAGCAGTTCATTCATAAATACGTAAGTTCGCTGTTGGAATACAAACCGGAAGACAAAAGACAACGAGCGTAGCGCTGAAAAGGGGCGGGGCTATATAAGGTCTATATAATCAAGCTGTAAAATAGCTTCGTTTGAGAGAGAGAGTTGCGACAACTCCATTGACTCTAATGGAACGGTTTTTCTACATCAATGGCGGCTCGTGGAGCCTTACAATCCACCTTATTCCTCACTAGCCTACTGTGTTTCGAATTATGGGTTGCACTTCCGGTTTGGGGAACTTCCATTTAAAAAGACTGAAACGAATCGTTTCAAATCATAAGGTTGCCCTACAAATAAAGCGTATCCGTCAGTTTGAATGAATGAGCTGTCAATTTTTCTTTCATGTTTTATTTTCAGACATCATGAGAATAACGTAAGCTTGGTATTTTAACGTAACATGTTATAACAAGAATATCTATGGCAAGAGCTCTTTTCAGTCGCTGCTTTCTATCCTCGTGATTATTTTCTTTTGTCCCTTTGCATACCGCTGTAATGAAAATGACAACATATACTGCACATTTGTGGTCTGTTCTCCCGATATAATTTACGATATATCCCATTAATAATTCACTGGAATGCACGAAGAATCTCTCGTTATTGCTGTGGAAAGAATCGCGCTTTTACATGGTCTGTTGAAAGTACCTTGTTGATGCTTTTACACTTTTAAATGTCCTTTTAATGTTCGTTGGTTGAAGGGTGAGTACAATAATGTCATCTCATTGTACCCAGTTTAAAAAAACTTTATTTAAAAACATGCTTGCTGACAAAGCCACTGGAAGGCAAGCCTGCAACCTTTAGCCAAAAAAGCGTAACGGCTAATGCTGACGCTCCGCCCCTGGCGGTACGCAGGGAAGGAGACCAGAGGCAGATTTTTGAATGGATGTCAATGGATGAGCGGCTTCACTATGCTGATTGAACAGCTTTTGTGGGGAAATAGCTAATCATTTAATTAATTGACAGCCTGTTTGCTAATCTTCAGCATGTTTTACACTAAACAATACTTTCGTTGGGAACTATATGTAGATTTTAGCTTGATAAAAATGTATTTTTTTAAGAGAAGGCAGACTAGGGAATGTTGCAACTGATGTCACTGCCATCACACGATAGGCTGAGAGGTGCCGCACGTGATTGAGTTAGCCGTTATCTCCAATGGTAAGAGATACAGACCCTCTTATCTCCCAATAATAATACGATCTCTGTCGCTGATTATGATCTGCGCTGTGTATGAATACTTATCCACTTTTTCATGAGAAACGCTGTCCAAATGTCCTGTTTGTCATGATGACGTCTAAAGTCCCCGCCAAAGGAAGTAGTCCCTTTTAGCAAATTGTTAGCAACCGCCGTTTTTAAGACACAATAAAGGTTTAAAAAATCACAAGCGGGTTATAACTGGTGTGTTTTATGTCATAGATAAAAACGTGAAAATAGAGGCTTTGTTTAGAGGCTTTGTTAACCACAGACTTTATTTCAGGCGATTTAGCAAAAACCCGTTCAAAAAACCCATTGACCACGGGGTGATGGAACCGGAAGTCCTAAAATGCTAACTCGCTTCCGGGTGAGGTACTCTAGTTCCTCTCTCTATGGCTCTGGTTTGGAGCAGAGGTGGCATGTGACGTCACAGGGGCACACTCATTTGCATACGACTGCCTCTGGAGCAAGACAACCATGCCTACTTTCTGCGGGTTGAAACGACCTCAAAATAACATGATATTTAGCCCCTGGAATACGAATTTTACTGTTATTTCTAAACCTGCAATGACAGTTAAATTCATAATGAACAATCCTAGTATTTTTACTTCAATGATTACATTGAAGTAAAAAGATTAAAAAGATTACAGATTGTATAAAAACATACAACCATACCGATAAAGCAAGCAATAATCTTGGACAGCTTGTCTAAGATTATTTCTATGAGTAAGTAACCTGTTGTAAAGCACCGCTCACTCGACGCGTCTGTTTCAGCACTTCTACAGACGAGCCACCGCGTGCTCACGATAAAGTGCGCCAGTCTCTACGAGACGCCCATAACCATAAATATCTATGGTTTTAATTATGTACTGGTTCTATCACTGACGGACGTACATAATCTTCAGAAACACTGACATTTCTCTGTTCTTGCTCAGCTTCATCAGTTTATGCCTCGCTCTTCTTAGCTCTGCTGCTGCCATGTTTCCAACACCTGGCCCCGCCTTGACGCAGTGATCGACAGGGCGGGGCGGAGACGTGATTGGCTCAGAATGCATTTTCAAATCCACACTGAATTTTGCTACATTCATTGCGGGACATTTAATGAAAATGCAATCGCAAGTGTCTTAACTGTGAGTATTTTGCAATTAAGAAAAATAACAGTTAAATGATCATTTTGCTACAATTTTTGCTTGAACATGTTAAACATATATAATAATTTCTGTAATACATTTTAATTTTAATTTTGCAACTTATAAAGCGTTAAAATATATGTTTAAATTATATGTTAAAACTAGTGTAGGAAATAGCAAATGTAAATGATATTAATGAATTTGAATTATCATTTTGCTCCAAAAGTTGCACATATGGTATGGAAAATGTAAATTTAAATACAGAAATGTCTGTCTGGTGCAGTCTTAACAACCTGGAGCTCAACACGCTCAAGACAGTGGAGATGATCGTAGACTTCAGGAGAAACCCCCCTGCTCTCCCCCCACTCACCATCAAGAACAGCACTGTGACTGCAGTGGAGTCATTCAGGTTCATGGGCACCACAATCTCCCAGGACCTGAAGTGGGACAACCACATTGAGTCCATTGTGAAAAAGGCCCAGCAGAGGTTGTACTTCCTTCGCCAGCTGAGGAAGTTCAACCTGCCACAGGAGCTGCTGAAACGGTTTTACTCTGCCATCATTGAATCCATCCTCTGCACTTCTATATCTGTCTGGTTCAGCTCAGCTACCAAATCTGACCTCAGAAGACTACAGATGGTAGTCCGGTCTGCTGAGCGAATCATTGGTACAACCCTCCCCACTCTCCAAGAGCTGTACTTATCCAGAGTGAGAAAAAGGGCAAAGAAAATCGCTCTGGACCCCTCACATCCAGCACACTCCCTCTTTGAACTGTTGCTGTCTGGTCGACGCTACAGAGCTCTGAGCACCAGAACGACCAGACACAGGAACAGTTTCTTCCCACAGGCAATCCATCTCATGAACACTTGACAAACACAGAACACACAACACTATTATACATTATTTACTTAAAACACATACTTATTTATATTTCAAATTTGCACACATCATAACTGTACATACAAATTGTCTATATTATATAGTTTTTTGCTTTTTTTGCACTTGTCTATCTTGTATATTTGTATATTATTCTTTTATTGTCTTCTTGTCACTGTCACTCTGTTGCACTGTGGAGTTTCTGTCACTAAAACAAATTCCTAGTATGTGTAAACATACCTGGCAATAAAGCTCTTTCTGATTTTAAGGCATGAATACATTTTGTTTCCACAGAAAACGTTTAAGTATGCCATATTGGTGATCAAAGATGAGTTTTAATTAAATTATTGACTAAAGGGGGACTTAGAATAATAGAATAAAAATCATTTCATCACCGGCGCACATTGAATTCTGGGGTAGGGTAGGCCGTGGAGTGTCCATTGCTGTATCCTTTTTTTCCCAAGAAACAAAGGGCACATGGAGTCGCATTTGAATGAATTGAGACAGCCTTCGTTGCGCTGCTGTGACACAATCTCCCTTAAAATGCGGCCTTGAAACGTACTATTGACTTTCACTTCTTGTCAGTATAAGTTCTTTGGGTTAGGTGCTTCTACACTATTCTTATTCACCTATTTCCCTCTGATTTTAGTGATAGGTTATGGGTTTAGGAGTAGGGTTAGGGTTAGAAGTATGTTTTTGGACAGGAATCACAAAAGATGTTGATCCAGGAACATGTCTTACTTGGCAAAATCACGGAAAGCCACAAGGTACACATCCAACAACTTATTGTAAAGTTTTTCCAAATGTTTGTCATACTCAGTATATTTATCTTTCAAGATATAAATATGAAGATATTTACTTAAGCAAATTAAAATTTAAACCCCGGTTTCACAGACAAGATTTAAGCTAGTCCCAGACAGTTTGAGCTGTTTTAACTGAAAGCAACTTGAACTGACACATCTTAAAATATGTCAGTGTCATTGTTTTGTCTCAAGATTCACACCAGTAATGTTTTTTCTAAGGCATGTTTATAAAAGCTACTTACAGTAAATGTCCAAACTGAACTAAGACCTAATGCTGGGTCTGTGAAACCTACTTGTCAAAGAGTTTAACCATTGCTTTCAGAGAAATGTATCAATTTTATGAGATAAATGCTTCAGTAATCAAAAACACCTCATGAAAATTACATTAGAGAGTAATATTTTATTATAATAATAGAGAATAATCTCTTTTCTGGGCTGGCATTTTAGTCCAGATTAAAATGCAAAAATGTAAAGGACTAAACAAATGTTTGAAATAAAATGGCGTCTTTAACTATTTGGTATTGTTCCAAAGTGAATACAAAAGTCTAAATGGCTGTTTGAAAACATGTAAACACTGTTTTGACTTCCTTCCTTCTTTAAGATTAGCACCATATTGCTTCCCAATTCACTTATACAATGCTGTAAAATACATACTCAGACATCCCACCCTGCAAAAGCTCATTTCCAGGAGGTATTACCTCGACAAAATGACTGTTCAATAGGGTTCCCATGAGTTAATATGACAAAATGTGAACCGAATATGTCCCTTCCCGGACACTGTAATAATCTGCCAATGAATGCCACTTTTTAAACACTAGAGGGAGCCACAGTTATTTGTAAGGTAAACCTGGGCGAGGCCTTAGTTCTTCATAGCGGAAGATGGCATTTCCAACATGCTTTGCATTAATCATACAACTGTATTGATAACACTTTATTTTACAGTGTCCTTGATACATGTAGTTACTATAGTATTAACTATAAATTATGCATAATAACATGCAACTAAACCTAAACCAAACCCTAAGTACTAATGTTGTTGATTAATATTACTAAACACCTAAATGTATAATTACAGTGTAACAAAGACACCTCAAAATAAAGTGTAACCCTGTATTCATACTACACAAGATATCAGCTGAATCCGAATGAAAAAGCTGTAAATTTTAATATGATTTTTACCGTGAAATGTTTCAACCAATTCTTTGCATTAAATAGTAAAAATGTAAATCATGTAAAAATTATTTTTTGTTGTAAATGAAACAAAGATTATCGTCCATTTTCAGGTTTTCAGCTTCAAATTTTCACCTTCCTTTGTAATTGTTTGTGAAATTTACTAGCAATTTCTGATTTTGAAAATTGTTTATACATGAAATGTTTCTCAGTGTAGCTGGTGGAACAGCAAAACAGCTATCTGGTAATGATTGACCAAGATAATCTTGCTATAAATGTATAAAGTAAACCACTATATTCTGTGACAGCAGATGTTTTGTTAGCAGATGACTTCCTTCCTTTGATTGCGGCACTCTAATGACCTTTGATCCATATTAAAGTCTCGCTATTGATTGAGAAGATGCAAAACCCTCCCCCTAAAACCAATAAGCTTCCAGAGCTCAACAAGGCCTTCAGAACAGAAAAAGAAATGCTCAGGCACTGGCACTAAAATGTGCCTTACCATCAGGGCCGTCCCAAGCACAGGGTGGGCCCTTTTGGCGTGAGGCCCAGTGCGGTCACACCAGTTTGTACAGCATAACAAACCTGTTTCATACGTGTCTATCTCCAGTGGACAGTGATATTCTGCAAGGCCTACATCCGTGTTACTCTGAGCATGTCTCCAGGGTCTCATCAGCATTGACTGCATGCAGAGAGGAGCGGAGGGGGAGGGACAGTCCACTTGCATTACCATCAGAGCTCATATCCTGCCAGCGCTTCCCTAGAGAGACTGCGAGAGCAAGACTCAATCAGATGTGGGCCACTTTAAACGAGTCTCAACCCCCACAGCTGTGTCTCTGCATAACTCAAGACCACATAATGCACACTGACCACTGCGAAAGAGAAGAACTGAACCATTTAAACAGCATGGCAAGGGCTTCTTCTTTTTCCGCCTTATAGTCATTCCAGCACATCAAAAGAGAGTTGAATATGAAAGGTGATACTGTGGATGATTGACTTACATGTCAATGATTTACTACAATAGAGGTGCATTATACTCATACATATGCAAATCACCCTCCTGCCATCTTGATCTTTACTACAGCTGTTGAGAAAAGCCTCCTAATCTCCATCTGCTCCGCTGCTGTATTGATGACTGTTTGAGGATCGTTCTGTGGGATGCAAAGCCTAAATGGCTAACATTAGCACTGTTCCACTACCTAGTAAGCTGCCTACCAATACAGCATTTTAAGGCATCATAGGCACACTCCCAAGGTTAAGTTAAAGGTAGATGGATGAATTATGCTGCTTTCTGAAATTTTAAAGCGGCAATGCCAGAATACAATGAGTTCAAGAAGAGAATTAATATATGGCAGGTGAATATAATATAATATAATATAATATAATATAATATAATATAATATGGTCACACTTTAGTTTAGGGTCCAATTCTCACTATTAACTAACTACTAACTGCAACTTTAGCCTCAGTAAACTCCTAATTACTGCTTATTAATAGTTAGTAAGGTAGTTGTTAAGTTTAGGTATTGGGTAGGATTAATGGATGTAGAATATGATCATGCAGAATAAGACACTAATATGTGCTTTTTAAGTAAGCAGTAAGGTATGAGAGACTGTGCTGTATAGTGAATAAGTCACGGCTGAAGGAGTAACCCCTTCACGTGAAGCGGAGTAACCCCTTCAGCCGTGACTTATTCACGATACAGCACTAGCCTTGAGTACCTTATTTTATAAAACGGTTACCATACAATACAAATATTAAAGCCAAAAATATATGTATCAATGCAACTTTCATTAAGTAAAATCACTAAAAGCCTTCCTTCCGCCGGAAAAAATAGTCCCTGACCGTGAACAGCAACAGAAGTTACATTATTATGCCATTAGATGGCAGCAAAGACTTTATGAGTGTGTCAGTCAGTAGCGAAGACTTTTACATTGAAAAGACTGAATTGTTGTGAACACGGAACAAGATGCAACTGACAAATGCTTTGACTAGCGCTGTCAGTCACAGGAAAACCCCTTAACTGTTAAAAGGACAAGATATCGCAGCGGACATTTAAACAGATTTTTTTATTATGAACATAGGACTGACCTGAAGGAAAATGCTAAATCTGAATGCAGGTAATAAACTCGCTCAATCGATCTCTTTCTCACAATACTCTTCTACATAATACAGTAAGCTTCAATGAACAATATCAGCTGAAAACATACAGTTTATGTTGCTAAGAGTGGTTGCTAAGGGTGTTGTGTAGTGATACACAGAACCGTAGGGTGAAGCGGTCATAGCCATGTTTTATCGTGAATAAAACACAGCTATTGACCAATCAGAATCAAGGACAGGAACTAACCATTTTATACTAATAAACTAATAAACAGTCAATATCCAGGTTATATGTATGCTAATAAACAACTAGTTAATACTGAGAATTGGGCCCTAAATTAAAGTCTTACCTATAATATAATATAATATAATATACAAAAAGATTTCTATTTCAAATATAAATTACAAAAGATTTCTATTTCAAATAAATGTTGTTTTGCTGTTTTCAACACTGATAATAATAATCATAATGTATTAGAATGATTTCTGAAGGATCATGTGACACTGAAGACTGGAGTAATGATGCTGAAAATTCAGCTTTGATCACAGAATAAATTACAGTTTACAATATATTATAGAAAACAGTTATTTTAAATTGTAATAATATTTCACAATATTACTGTTTTTACTGTAATTTTTGATCAAATAAATGCAGCCTCGGTGTCTTTCAAAAACATTAAAATTTCTTACCGACCGCAGACTTTTGAACGGTGATGTTCAATAGGCTACTGAAAAGTATTTTTAAAATAGTTTTATATTCTGTGTCTATTTCAAATAACAACAGTTTAACCTGATATTTGTGTGTGATGTATTTTATGCTTACATTGTCAGCTTAGCAACATGCCAACATAAATCTCTAGGTTTTGAAACACAGCTATTGTCTCATTCATTGCATTCCCAGTCAAACATGCAGGGCTTTTTCCTTTAAATCTTTGGACCTAACCTTAAATAACAGGGCAAAACAGAGATCTGATTACAGCCTAAAACTGATTTACAGAATTCAAGACCAGCCAATGCTGTATACAGAGAGACTAATCTTGTGTTCGCTTGTGAGTTCAGTGTAAGAAGACTAAGCAGTCGCGACTAGAACAGCTGACTCTGGGAAGTGATATGAAGGGCTGTGACTCAGGCTGTGGGGGAAGGGCAGCTTTACTGTACGAGAGACAAAGAGCAACATGTTAAAGGAACAGTTCCTGAATAACAAACAACAGAAAGTGCATCTGACGCAGTGCTTTATGTAACACTGCAGTCGTAATTTGTTATATACAGTGCTGCACTACAGATCATGACATATTGATTGTGTGGATCATGATATCCTGTGGGATCTGGGTGAATTTCCCATCTACAGTTGATGCTCAGTGAGAAACAGCTGCTCGTATGCAAGATATTCCACACTGAGATCTTACCATGACTAATGAAGAGCTGCAGCCTAGCAGTATGTCTGCTTTACCCAATACACACACACACACACACTCTCTCACACACACACACACACACACACACACACACACACACAGGTTTTAGAGAGAGGTACTCTGTGGAACAACGCTAATCTACTTAAGGACATTTTTTGTATGATTATTACCCATGTGGAAAAATAAGTGCACTTAATTGTATTGAATGTGAACTTATAGTGTACTTAAATCTTAAAAGCATTTTTACTTGCAGATAATATAATATTAATGAAATCAAAAGCCACTTAAGTGTACTTAAAGAGATTAAGAGAAAGAGACACTTTCATGACCATTTCTTAACACACTTAAGTAGTTTTAAAAAGTGCACTTTGTAATAATGTCAATTAAAAGTTTTACTTTAAAGTATATTTTAAATCATTATGTTTTAATAATCCTTTGTATTGCTTTAAATATGTACACATAGTATTTTGATGTGTTTACCTACATACTAAAGCACATGTAAAATATAATTTTATTAAAATATATGTACTAAATTTCACCTTCATCATTATAAATGTGCAGTTACAAATATATTTTAATACATGACATACAAGTGACATTGAAGTATATTTTAGCATATTATTTACCATAAATACTATTATATATAAGGATGTACTTAAGTCCTACCTAAGTGGGTCAAAAAAATCACTCTTAAGTTCAATCAGTTTAAACTATAATACATATTCATTTAATTGTAAATAACATACAATAAAGTTGTGCTGGTCTTTTTCCCTATTGTGACATATATCAGAATGAGAACAAGAACAAATGTAGGGCGGGGCTTGATTTTGTCTGTGGGGAATTGATTGGATGGTTGTGGTTTGCTATTGGTGGATCTCATGTGAGTGACAGGTTGCCCCGCCCTCATCATCAAAGAAGAGAAGAGATGCTGCAAGAGGGAGGGGAAGTTATTCTGATCACGAGCCACATGAAAAAATAATTATGTGCATGGATAAATTATCATTTTTACCCTGTTTTATCATCCACCGCATGAGAACTATAAATCATGAGTGTTTAGTGTGAGTAATACTAATGCTTGCCTTCGTAAGCACAAACATGGTGCACTGGCAGGACATATGCTGAATCAGAGAGTCGTACAAGAGACGTTCAGTGTGTCACATCAGGGCATCTTTGACCAGGCGCTCACTCAACAGAAGACAAGAACACTGCAGACAATTCAATAAAACCAAACTGTAACATAGACTACAATGTCCTCACATGGCTCTGTACTGCTGTTATCCAGAATCTATTAAAAACAAAACAGTGTAACTACATAAATGTGCAGGTCCAGCTCCCCTGTGGCATAAATAATTCATTTAGCAGGCAAAAAAAAAAAAAAAAAAAAAAGCTTTTGCGACAGCTGGATCAAAGAAGAAGTGGTGAAAGAAGAAAAGACACGAGCCCTTTTATTTATGACTTCCTCATTAACAGCATTCATCCCATTGTGAAAAAGAATTGAGTTTAATTGTAATAAGTGTGTACTACTTTTAGTGTACTTCAAATCTTTATACAGATCATTTTAATGAAATAAAAGGCCACTTAAATGAACTTTCATGACTGCTTCTAATAATGTCAAATTAGATGTTTTACCTTAAATTGAAATCATTATGTTTTAATAATCTTTTGTTGTGCTGTAATGACTTACACATATTTTGATGTGTGGGTCTATTAGAGAGGCGTGAAGAGAGACGGTTAGACAGGGTGTGCCAGATTGTCTTTATAATGTATCTGATGTTATTTTCTGCAACACTAAGATGGCCGCTGAGTGAAAGTCAGTGTGAATCCCTGTTTGTAACCCATTTTACTTTTGTAATGTCACATATTTCCAAGTGAAACAAGATAAAAAAAAACATTAGTGCAGAACAAGATTTTATCCATGGTAACTTCATTGGATTGTAATTGACTGTTCGCAAAGACCCGCCCCCTTTAGTTACTGTTGTTATGTTGCTACGACAAGCCATGCCGCTCTCACACGACACATCATGTTCTCACTCAGTGAAAAATACATTACGGAGCAAAGAGGACACTGACAACGCATGGACAGATAAGACAGAGCAGGTTACTTTTGATATGAAACGAATTGTAATTTTTAAAGAAATTTAAGCAATAAATACCGTTTTGTGGCTCTTTAATGTGTTGTGACAGATCGCTGTAGCACCTCAGTTCAAGCGGCTCGTGAACCGATCGTTTCTGTTGTTTCAACCGCAGAAAGACGTCAGTACACACCATTTTTCAAGTTCAAGTCCACCAACGTTAATCTAGCTACTAAAGCCCAAAGTACTGTTCACTTTTTACACATATGCGAGGGTCAGTGTGTGTGTGATGTGAATTTCATCATCAGAAGATTATGCGCGTATTGTACGCACAGCGGCGGATTTTTGTAACGCGCAATTTTTGTACGTGCAGATTGCACATGTGCATTTCATTTTTTTGCAGTAATTAGTTTATCCACAAGGTGGCAACCGTGCCCTGGGGGCGTCGATTCACAAGGTAGTCAAAGAAAAACTGCATAAACAGAACAGAACATGCAAGCTACAGCAACGATGGAGACCTACAAAGACGAGAGATTGTGTGAAGAGGTTAAAAAGTACCCTCATTTGTACAACTCTAGCATGAAAGAATACAAAGATGTTTACATGGGTTGTAACTCGTGGCGAGAGATTGCTCAAATCTGCGCATGCGTCGAAAGCCTGTGTACATGTATGAGTCAAGTGAAGTTTACTTTGCAAGGCAGTGCGTTCGACTGTGCGCATACACTAGCATACGTGTAAAAAAAAAAAACAAAGTATACCCAGGGCTTAACTCTCCTGATTGCTTTGTCGGACATAACGGCGGATTTGGCGTTAAGATTGGTTAGATCGCCTGTCAGTCAAACTACCGGCGAAGGGTCAATTGGATTGTAGCGATCTGGATATTAGATAAAAAATACAGGGCAGGGATTTGATCCTCTGCATCGGTTGTTGATTGAATTGCACTGAAAAATTTATGTGAGCTTGTATTCAGTTGTGGAGGGGTGGGTTTAAAGGGTTACTTCACCCTAAAATGAAAATTAAGTCATCATTTACTCACCCTGGTGTTATTCTAATGCCATATACTCTTCTTTCTTTTTCGGACCACAAATGGAGAAATTAAAAAAAAAAAAAAAGTCCCATTCGCGCTCGTCCATATAATGACAGTGAATAGCGACCAGCATCAAGCTTTTTATGTGAAAACTGACTTTCCTTCTCTATTATTGTCACCTAGGCTATTCAATAATGTTTACCAATATCCAGATCGCTACAATCCAATTGACCCTTCGCCTGTAGTTTGATTGACAGGGCGATCTAACCAATCATAGCCATCAAGCTTTTTTTTAAAAAGTAATTATATGGACGAGCGCGAACGGGACTTTTTAACAAATTTCTCCATGCAAAAGTATCACAGAATGATCCCATGCCATCCCTATCTGTGTACTTTCGTCACAGTTGAATATCTCCAGAATGACAGCTGACGGATGTGAACACAATAACTTCTTGTTGCGATGAACACAGC
Organism: Ctenopharyngodon idella; assembly: GCF_019924925.1. NCBI lineage: Eukaryota > Metazoa > Chordata > Actinopteri > Cypriniformes > Xenocyprididae > Ctenopharyngodon > Ctenopharyngodon idella. The sequence goes on from NC_067227.1 coordinate 1,104,845, forward strand.
AGATACTGTATATTCACCTCAGAGAAGAAAGAACATGGGTTGTATTTTATTAGCACTAATAGTCTCAAGAACGCAGTCGAGCACAGAAGACCAACGGCCAAGGTCAGGATTTTCCTTAAATAATACATTAAATTTAATTTGTTTTTCACTAAACCCTATCATAAACCCCTAGAACACTTGGAATATATCTCACATGTTACATAGGATCATTCTGAGATACTTTTGCATACTTTTTCACTGCCATTATATGGACGAGCGGGAGCGGGATGTTTTTTAATTCTCTTTTTGTGGTCTGAAAAAGAAAGAAGGGTGTACGGCATTAAAACAACACCAGGGTGAGTAATTGATGACTTCATTTTCATTTTAGGGTGAACTATCCCTTTACAGTAAGATCTATAACATGCTTTAACAAAACAGATATGGGGAATTTTATTTTCATGACGACTAGACTTTAAGAACATGCATGTTATGTTGACTTTAAAGGGAATTTGGTAGAAGGTAAGGTAAAATGAACAGTAAAAATGAACACTAGTCTAATATATTAGATCTCACAAACATGACACATCATAAAAATGAAAATATATCTATTTTTCAAATATGTTTGACTCTCACCCAGATCTCACTTTCATAAAAACCCCGACCCACTCCACCCTCTTTTACTTACACCTTCCCTGGGAAACTGGCACATCATATTTCTCACTGCATACTTACTAAATATTATATTCCACATTCTTTATACTTCTCTTGTCAGGGTGCAAAAAGCATTTCAGATGTGTTCAACATAAGAAAAAAAGACATATGGGTTTGGAACGACAAGAGGGGGAATCAATTTTGGCAAAAGAGCTGGCTTAATACTGAAAAGACCTCATGAAACTGCCATGACTCATCTAAGTAATATGTAAGTATTCACTGTAATTAACCTATTTTAATCGTGAAACAATAGGAGTACATAAGTAGCCTCACTTCAAATGATTTGAATCACAAACACATCAGCGAACCATCTGCTTCTGTAACAGTATCTGCAGTCTTAACTGGCCAGCCCTCTGAAAACCCCTGAGGACTTTGCCCATGATACAGCAGGACGACTGCATGGGGCAAACCCTCATTCTCCAGGTTTAAGTCACAGCAACTGCGCCAAGGCAGATTACATTACCCTGCATTCCCTCTCCTACAGTCAGATTAGCTTTAATAATACAACTGCAGCCAAACCAGAAACATGAATCCCTATTAATACACTTCTTCATTTCCACATACACAAAAGCACAAAAGCCCTTTAACTTTTCTTCTTTTTGATTTGAGAAGCCTGACTGGCACTACAAAGGGCTTCATGCTGCCAAAACATTAATAAACATCATATGCTGCTTCATCTCTGGCTCTGTGCACTTGCTTCTAGTTGTAGCTCTCAATAATGAAACAAGTGCTCTATGTAGTAAACGCAGGACAAATGTATAATATTTTGATTTAACACTTATGGGTACTGAGATATTCTGTGTTTATTAAATATTCTATACATCTTATACATTTTTCGATTTATGTTATGATATTTATGGGGGTTTTTTTTGCCTGTAAATAGAATGTTAAATTTTACTTCCTGTTATTATACTAAGCCTTGGCACACAGAACGTTTCAGAGACATAAACAAAGAAGTGTTTTCGAACATTTACAGCTTCATTGCAGGGCTTTGCTTCTGTGGTATTTCAAGTATTTTCTTTTCTTCCTTTTTTTTTTTTTTTTTTTTTTTTTTTTTACAAAAAGTGCTGCCGTAGAAATCATACGTTGACATCAAATTTGATTGACAGTGGTTGAGGGCCAATCAGTATTCTCAGTCTCTGCTGTGATTGGACAGAATGGCGTTTGTGGGCGGGCTTTAGAACGACAGCTAATGGTGTGTTGATACATACTAACCTTGTGTCCGGGGCGGGGGGTGAGGAGTCTATTTATATGGGGGAAGTCGCCAGTCCCAACCAGTTGAAGAAAGAAAAAGGTTAGCTACCTTCTCATATCTTATTACTCAAAACTGAAAATGAGGGAAATCGTGCATCTTCAAGCCGGACAATGCGGTAACCAGATTGGAGCCAAGGTCTGTTTTTTTTTTTTTTTTTTTTTTAATCGAAATTTGCTGTTATTTTTGGGTTAATGTTTAGTATTAGTATTTATAGAATAGAATATGTATAGAAATCTAATCTAATTAGTCAATCTAATCGTTATTATTTTCTCTTATGTGTTGTATAGTCCAATACGAGCCGCATAAAACGGAAATTCTGATCTCGTTTGAATGAAATCTAGGTCATCCATGTGCTTCCTCGTTCAAGATTTATTTTGTTACATTGTGAAATGCTTGTAAGATTTTCAAAGACGATTAAATTGAATAGTTGCCCCCCAAAAAAGAGATATTTTGATGCCAACTGTTCGTCCTCACCGGCGTCTGTCTGGAGCTTCCCTTTGTGAGATTCACTGCAGTGCGACAAAAGGAAGTGAACGTTTACGCGCAGTCTAAAAACAGCCACAGCCCAGATTTCTTTTCTTTCTTTTTTTTAAACTAAATAATCACACTAAATATTAAAAAATTAAAATATAATAGAATCGACCTGTTCATTCAAATATATATTTCATTATTTCCGAAATATAGGCCCCAATAAATCGATTAGGTTATGAACGCGCCGGAAATGGATTTCAGCCAACCGGTGCGCGTGCCGCGCGCGCGAGATTTGCGCGGGAGAAATTCAAAGACGTTCAATTGTTTGCGACGTTAAAACAAATTTTAATCTAAGTTATTATGTGTAAAAGCGCAGTAGATGTGCCAACGATTTTGTATCCAACTAATGAGGCCTAAATGCATGTTAATGCGGAATCTGCGTGGGAGTTTGTGAACAATTGGCGCATTTTGTAAAGCCCACTCGGTGAATATTTGAAAAACATAGTTTTAAAGAAATATTTCAGTTCACAGTATGAATGGATACATTGTTGATTTTTAAATCTGACATTAATTACTGATAACATCGTTAATTGTTGCCTGTAGCTTTAAAGAGTATAGTTTACCCAAAAATGAAAAATGTTGTCTTTATTTATTGACCCTCAAACCTGTATGAATTTCCTTTATGTGCTGAAAACAAGATATTTTGAAGAATGTAACCATACAGTTTCTGGTCCACATCGACTTTCATAGTATTTGTTTTCTATACTATGGAAGTCAAAGGTTACGCATATTCTTCAAATTATCTTCCTTTGTTCAACAGAAGAAGGAACTTCATGCAGGTTTAGAACAACTTGAGGGTGAGTAAATAGCAGAATTTTCATTTTTGGGTGAACTATCCCTTTAAGCCCAATCTACTCAAGTCACTTATATTTTTTATTATATCCAATAGTTCTGGGAGGTTATCAGTGATGAACATGGTATTGATCCCACCGGCACATATCATGGTGACAGCGACCTCCAGCTGGACAGGATCAATGTCTATTACAATGAGGCATCAGGTACGTCCACATATCAATACAACCAACATGTTATGATAAACATTTTTATTTTTAATATATTAAACCATATTAACCCTGTTTTATTATGTTTTAGGAGGCAAATACGTGCCCCGTGCTGTGTTGGTGGATTTGGAGCCTGGGACCATGGACTCCGTGAGGTCCGGACCCTTCGGTCAGGTCTTTAGGCCAGACAACTTTGTTTTTGGTGGGTATTGTTGTTGTTTTGATGAAATGCCATATACTTGTTCAAGATGAGCATGTTTTAAATATTTTAACTACTTTGACAGGTCAGAGTGGTGCTGGAAACAATTGGGCTAAAGGCCACTACACTGAAGGAGCGGAGCTGGTTGACTCCGTCCTGGACGTTGTTCGTAAAGAAGCCGAGAGCTGCGACTGCCTGCAGGGCTTCCAGCTCACCCACTCTCTGGGTGGAGGTACTGGCTCCGGCATGGGCACCCTCCTCATCAGCAAGATCCGTGAGGAGTATCCCGACCGCATCATGAACACCTTCAGCGTGGTGCCCTCGCCCAAGGTGTCCGACACCGTGGTGGAGCCCTACAATGCCACGCTGTCTGTCCACCAGCTGGTCGAAAACACAGACGAGACCTACTGCATTGACAATGAAGCGCTGTATGACATCTGCTTCCGCACACTCAAACTCACCACACCCTCATACGGTGACCTCAACCATCTCGTCTCTGCCACCATGAGCGGCGTCACCACCTGCCTCAGGTTCCCCGGCCAGCTCAACGCAGATCTGCGCAAGCTGGCAGTCAACATGGTGCCCTTCCCTCGTCTCCACTTCTTCATGCCTGGCTTCGCACCTCTCACCAGCAGGGGGAGCCAGCAGTACCGCTCCCTCACCGTGCCGGAGCTCACGCAGCAGATGTTCGACGCCAAGAACATGATGGCCGCGTGCGACCCGCGCCACGGACGCTACCTAACAGTCGCCGCCATCTTCCGCGGCCGCATGTCCATGAAGGAGGTGGACGAGCAGATGCTCAACGTTCAGAACAAGAACAGCAGCTACTTTGTGGAATGGATCCCCAACAACGTCAAGACCGCCGTCTGCGACATCCCACCCCGTGGCCTCAAAATGGCAGCCACCTTCATCGGCAACAGCACGGCCATCCAGGAGCTCTTCAAGCGCATTTCCGAGCAGTTCACAGCCATGTTCAGGCGCAAAGCTTTCCTCCACTGGTACACAGGAGAAGGTATGGATGAGATGGAGTTCACCGAGGCCGAGAGCAACATGAACGACCTGGTGTCTGAGTACCAGCAGTACCAGGACGCCACCGCGGAGGAAGAGGGCGAGTTTGAGGAGGAGGGAGAGGAAGAGCTGGCTTAAATCTCTCTAATATAAGTGTCGTTTTCCAGGCTGTATCATTTTGCTCCTGTACAAGATAAAAAATGTTCAAAAGTTCAATTTTCTTGTTCTGTTCTTGCCTCTTGTTTGTACAGATGTCATTAAAAGGCTTTTTCTTCTGTTAATACGTCTGCCTCTTTAATATCTTTGCACTTGTGAATGAACATAATCTGAACCCATCCTCATTCTTCACGGGTCACATACACTGACAGATCCTTGTCAAACCTGTTGGGATTGCCTCCAGACATCTCTAGTTGAGTTAACACCATATCGTGCCAAAGTATATTTACGTTACCAGTCATAAGTTTGATAATCTTCCAGTCATAACTTTCCCACACGTGATTAGAAGAATGTTAACAGTAGTTGCTAACATGAAATGAAAATAAAGTGTTTTACCTCATTTATTAATCTTGATGTTCATTTCTATATACAATAAATACTAAACATTTTAATTAACAGTGAAAAAAGATACTAAATATTTAATAAAACTATGAATATGGAAAAATGTATGTCCATTAGTTCATGATACTAATGTTAAAGTTATCAAAACTAATAACGCACGTGGTAGTTATGTAGAGACCTGAAATGTTAAATTCAGATTTCTTTTTATATTTTTTATGTATCATAACTCCATGGTGGATGTTTATAAGCCATTTTATTGGAGTTCAAACACATAGGGGCTTTGAAAATACTTTTTTTTGTGTGTGTGTGTGTGTAAAAAGCAAAATAAAAATGCTACACAATTTATTAGTCTACAATGCTAATTTCAGGCATTTAAGTATCATTTACTCATCCTCCTGTACAAGCGACTTTATTCTGCAAAACAAAAGATATTCTGAAGAATGATGGTAACCAATTTTCATTTTAGAGCGAACAAAACCTTTAATATCAATGGGAGATAATGAGAAACATTTCAGTCATATGCAGCAAAAAAAATAATTAAACATGAGCATTAGGTCATAAACATTGGATATCGGGCTGATATAATTAGCTGTTCTAACTAGAAACTAATGTTGGTAACATTGTAATTATGAACAAAGGAAGGTTTATTCTTCACAGTTAATTTAACAATTGATATAACAATTTGGGGTTATAGCTTCAAAACCAGTAATATATTAGCAATCTTACACAACCAAGCGAATCATTAGTGTCCTTATTACATTTACTCAGCAGATGGCGCTGTTGTCTAAGTTTTCCTTCTCGTCCATACAAAGTAGGAAAAGATCCCAAAACACAGCAAGAGCAGAGACCAGCAGCACACCCGCATCACCTGGTCTTCAAGATTCTGCTTCTCGCCAAAACGACTGATAAAACCTGACTGAGAACAAAACACAAAGTCAGATGTAATAACAACTTAAAAATAAATAAGTATCCACCTTATTTAGCATCGCGGAAGTAAGCTATTTCCTGTGAATGTGCGAGACTTCCGATTCATTAGTTGCTATGGCTAAAGAATAACTGCAGTAAACTACTGTAAAACTATATGTGCTACAAACGAGTGTGTTTATGATTACGAGAATGAATTAAAATAATATCATAAATAATACCAGTTTACAACATCAAACAGCACAACAGACTGTTTTTGTACAGCTAAAATAACGGTGTGGTGACAAATTGGGCCCCCCCTCCAAAATCGGGTCTCCATTTTCAGGACCCCACAGGACCTTTTAATAGATACTCTCTTTAGCGCCTAATTATAAATTCTACAAAATCATGTTATGATAAATGCTGTTTCAACTACGTTATAATGACCATTTATGTCTGTATTAGTTAGCTTATGTACTAGCATAGCATACAGATACCCGATTAGCCTGATAGCTTAGTTTATACATACATCCTTAATGTAATTATGTATTAAATTAAGTGTTAAATGTCTGAATATTTCAGTTATAAATAAATCAAATGAATGATGTTCAATTATTCACTTAATAGCCTATTATTATTATTATTTATTAATTAACAGTTAATTAAGTGTAAGAAATTACATTCAATTGGTTTTGCTATGCACTAATTTGTTTCCTTATGCATTATATAGTAAGCTATGTGCATTTTAAATTAATATTATTTGTATATACTTAGGATAATTATTAACTGACAGTTTGTGGAGACCTGATTTCAAGGGAGGACCCAATTTGTCATGACAGTAGGTAAAAATGGTCGCGCCCACTGTTACCTTAAAAATAAGGTAAATAAAAAGTTATTTTTTCCAGTGCAGTTAACTGCAGCACTAGATCTTTTCTAATGAAGAAATTTTCACTTACTCAATACATATGAGAGTAATAATAAATAGAATAAGTATGATAATAAAATGAAGGTAAGCATGAGAAATCTGTTTGTTACAGTGCGTTAAACTAATAGCACAAACTAATTTCCAAAATATTTAAATATGCCGTTCCAATTCTGCAGGAGAGCGGATCTTTCTCCACAGCATCTTCCAGATTTCACTTATCTACAGTATTTTTGAAACACCTGCCTCAGTGAAACAAGCATCTGCTGACATTAATTAATCATCATAATGATTCAGACGGGAACCAAAGGGGAAAAAACAAAACATCTTTGACCCTTGACACTTACCCATCCTCCTCTTTCCCTGATCTCCGGGCAGATGACCCTCTCTACGTAGCTACCCACGCACTCCTGAATCTGGGGCAGGGTAGCAGACATGCCCCTTTCCTGGCAGTGCAGTGCCAGCTGTCCAGCCAGGACAAACACAGACAGCACGGCGCTCCAGGCCAGCTCTCTACGTCGTGTGGGTGCAAAGTGCTCGTCCAGGATGGAAACCAGGGTCGAGCAGGCCGTTCGGTCCGTCACGTCCTGGAAAACACGCGGCCAGCGGCGGAAGAAGATTGGGAAGCGAGCGAGCAGCTCATCTCCAGCGTGACGCAGGGCGGCCGTGGCACGGGATGGTGCTGGACCCAACGGGACGCCAGGTTTGGCCGTCACATAGTTGATATAGTCGTACGCCATCAAATAGGCCTCACGCACCAGCGGGTCAGGACTGTTCAGGCCACGGCCGATCACAGCGTTATCCGACAGTCCCATCACCTCAGATTACAACAATAGGCAGCTAAATCTACAATGTCAATGTCCAAACGGCATCTCTCTTTTGCACCCACTCATGTTAGACGTAAAGGTCACTTTCCATTGATCATCTACATAAACTGCCTGTTCTGATAATCCAGGTCCTTGGGAATAAAAGAAAAAGCAAGATCAGATGCTTCAGATAAAACCTTATATCAGTGGTTCTCAACCTTTTAGACTCCGAGAGTCAAGACAATATTCAGGCCTTCCTGTCTAAGGGCCGGGACACAACAAACCATGTCTGTCGGGCTAGTTTTTGCGATGTGTTCCACATATCAGCTGTAATCGGGCTCATGTCGGCGAGACTTTGCCCAATTCAGCATGTTGAATCGGCGTTGGGGCCGTGGGTGAGAAAGATAACTCTGATTGGCTGTTCAGTTTGGCAAACTTATTAGGCGCCAGCTGGAAATTTTCTGAGGCCCCTGGTTGAGAAACACTTTCCTTATGTCTCTGCGTCAATGACGTAACACTCTTTTTTTGTCCTATGTATTAATTTATTACAATTTACATTGCAGGCAGTGACTTCGGTACACATTAGGGGTGTGACGAGATCTCGCAAGATTAAAATGTGACGAGATTTCTCATCGAGGTGAAAATTTGTCCCGTGCGATGTTGCCATGACTAGGTGCATTTACATGGAGCACTGTAATCGGTTTAAAAAAGTCCAATCTGAATGAAAATGCTCCATATAAACACCTCAATCAGAATAAAAATGCCCAAACCGAATGAAATTGTAATCGGTTTGAGAGGGGTGGGATAAACCTTTCTATAAACCGAACAAAATAAAAATTCTGCCATGTAAACGCATTAAACCGCTTACTTTGCGTCTACACCATCACGTCAAGAGGTCAGGGGTCGTCAGAATGCAAAATGGCGGCGGCAAAATCAAACTTGAGTAAAACAGAAACAACACATTTATTAAATACACTGAAGGAACTCAGTGTATCATTACTACGGACCTTCATCCACACGCTTCTGCTTTTCTTTGGAAGGAGGGGTAGTATTGAGATGCTCCTTAGAGATGCACAGCCACTGAAAAGGTCAGCTTCCTGCGCCCGTCTTTTCCTCATACTTACAGCAGTAATATGCTACAAATTCACGCTGTTGCTTTATTAAGAGCAACACTTTACATAAAAATAGCGTGCATAAGAAATAATGGAACTCCATGTTGACAGGAATAAAAAGCGGAAAACAGGACATAGGCTAATATGCGCATGTCACAGAGTAATTCGGATTGAAAGCACATGTAAACACCATATCGGACTAGATAACGTCTCATGTAAACAGTCCACCGAATCTTTCAATCGAAATGATTTTAATCAGAATGACAAAAAAGTGTACATGTAAACGTGGCTACTGAGTATATGAATATGCCACTGCTACGTTTACATTACACCTCCATTGTCGTTTTGCTTTTTATAGAAATAAAAACCATTTAATTCAGTTGGATAACGGTCGCTTCAATCCCATCCAGCTCATCCAACATGAGCTGCAGAGTGGTACGTACTGTAGAGCAGCAGGAATCAGAGTTCACTGATCACGTGTCGAGATGACTGACAAGACCATGGCGGAGGATTCGTTGCACAACAGAGCCTAAGCATCTGACAAACGTCTTATCTTGTACAATGTGCGCTCAGCACCACCGCTCCCTATTCACAGAGTATGCGAGATCACGACATCGGAAAGCGAAAGTAAAACGCGAGCGCACTTTCAAATGTTATTTCAGTACGTTGCATTTTGAAAGTGGCTTCCTGATGCATGTAAATATCTCCCAATATGAAAGCTATCTTAGGCTGGGATGTGTAGTTGTAACCAACTCACAGCTCTGTATCATGATTGAAGAACAATTTGGTCTCTATTTGCACTTTGAATATTGAGAGAGTACTTTGATTATGGTTGCACTTATTGCTTGCACTTAATAAGACTAAGAGAAACTGTTATCCATTTTTATTTATACTGTTATTATTTCTATGATCAATTTGTGGAAAAGAGTTCAGTTAGGAGGTCAAAAGTTGTAGAAGCTCATAAATCATGTACTTTAAGGTCTGAAGAGACTCATGTGAAATCATACAGGAGAGAAGCCAGTCAGTTGAGTTTGTGGCAAAACCTTTTACAGTGCTTCAGTATTGTTGTTTTTCACTGCATATGATAATTCATACTCAGAAAGTAGAACTGAAATGACATTCATTACAAGATGATTAGTTAAAACATTTCAAATGCACCTGCAGACTATTTTTCTAGTCATGTATTTTGTCACTGAGGATTTCTTAAAAATACTGTGTAAAAATCTTGTCTCATTCTCGTGAACTTAATCTCGTGTCTCATCTCGTGTGCTAACTGTCTCGTCACACCCCTAGTACACATCTTCTAGGATGTCCGTTTAAATTTCTGTATTAAAATACATTTTGATATTTTTATTAAATTCTTGAATATTATCAAGTAGTTTGACGTTATTGGTTTTTATTATTATTTCTTAGTTGTTGTTTACAAAACCGCTTGTGGTGTGACCAACATGCAAAAAATAAAACAGGAAATGATATCACAGAGAGTGCTCATGCAGACCATGACTTCATGACTGAACGTGACTGTTTATAAAGGTCAATAATTCTATTAAAACAACAGCTAATGTGACCTTTATATGACAATGTTGGTTTCGGTTGTAAAATGGTGGCGTAAAATTAAATGGTGCGACTCCCCAAAAACTTAATGATAATTACGATGATAATGTACATTCATTGTAGGTGTTTTACAGTCACTAAAGTTGGATCTTTTCTTGAAAATGGTATGTTTTCAAAAACCAGCATGAATACAAAAAGTACATTTCTAAGAACTTGTCATGTTTATTTTAAACTAGGTTTTAAAAAAGAAAATTCCCTAATCTCTTGTTTGCATTTGATCTCACTATAAAAAGGTCTAACATTAAAGGAAATAAAACATCTTAACCTGACAAAAAGTTTCAGACCATCAGATTATCCGACCATCGGCAGAAGCCCTTCATTTATGTCCATATTGTTGCGTTACTGATACGATCAATAATAAAAGGAAATATCAAATTCACACACACTGCAGTGAAGGCCCAGTGACTCACCCTTCTTGCGCAGATGTGAATCATGCCATAACCAAACAATTAGGATTAACAGCTGACCCAAGGACAATGTACAACTGGAGATTCTCTAGAGTGAGTCGAGGTCTGTGAGATTTACATGTGCATGCTGTTGTCCGGCTCGGACTATATTTAGTTCCCTTGTCTGTAACAGATACAGAAGCTCAAAGCATGCTCAGTCCTCTGGGACATGACACTGTCCTGCATGGGTACAGCTATAAATACTCAACATGCAGGAACATAACCCACATTCAGTGCCCACAAGGTGTGTTTGTCTTAAAGCTCCAGAGTAATATCAGGCTACTTTTCATTGAAATTGAACAATATATTTAAAGGGGTTTTATGGCTTTTAATTTGTAAACTCTTCTTAAAACCTGTTTTCATTACAAACAACCAGGAGTCTCCAACATTAGAAAAAAAACTTAAAGACTGGACTATATTTTTTTACATTTAAATATTATATAAAAATATATATGAAAAATAAATGCTGTTAAATGTACAATATGTAACTTTTTTTGTTCAAAATTAACAAAATGTAAATAATAAGTCAATACATCATCAATCCTTCTTTCAAAACGTGTTTTTGTCTTATACTGATTCACTAAGGTAAGCCTATTATAAGTGTTTATATTTTAGACCTGTTGGGATGGTTTTCGTGTACATACGTCACTCTCGTCATATCTGTAAATAGAGTAAATTTGCTCCGGTGTCATGAGAAATCGAATCCCCTCCAGGAATCGGGTCTCCTTTAGGACCCAGGCAGTAATGCCTGATCAAAAGTTGTTATCATGATGTCTTGACTAATTATAACCTATTTCACAATCGTATGATGTTTATTACAAACAACATGCTTGAAATATAAAATGAATGCTTATGTATTGAATAATAAAACAAACTGGAAACACAACCATGCCTACAAATGTATTTTCTATATAAGGATAAGGATTGTTGCAACATACTATGATCTGTAAAAGTAATTTAATATTAATTTTACACAATAATAGCAATGTGGTATAGTATATAATATTACTATTATAACTTTTGAATAAATTAATTGTCATGCTAAGTACACACAAACATCATTAATTTGAAACGTAATTGGGAACTATATTGGACAAAAAACATACCTAATATAATATAAGCTAAGCTAGAAGGCTAATCGGGTAGATGTATGCTATGCTAGTACATAAGCTAACTAAAAAAAACAGTAAGAACAAGAAATGCTTGATTTTGCAACCTATAGCTTCAGTTATAATACTACCCATTAAAAGTCAGTTGAACCAATGGGATCACTCGGGGTCCTAAAGGAGACCCGATTCCTGGTGGGACTCGATTTCTCACCACACCGGCTCAGTGTTGCCAAACCCCTCCCTCGGAAAATCTCTAGGACCACCCTCAAAAGTCTCCATTTTTCACAAAAAGTCGCCAAAAATGAAAATAAAGTATAAACAGGTCTGTATATGTGTGTGTGTGTGTGTGTGTGTGTGTGTATATATATAAAAGTAATGACCGGATCCGGCGTTTTCAGAAGGTGAAACCGCTATTTTTTTAAACCGGGTCCCAGAGTGGATAAATCTGAAAACGCCGTCTTTGCGTTTTCGTGTGGACAGCCTATACGTATATTTTGTGAAACGATGACGTCATCACCCCACGTGTCGACCCTAGTCAGACGGCGCTAACAGCACAAAACAGCAACAACAACAACAATAGCAGACTCTAGATGCTTGTGTTCATGCTGCAGAAGCTACTGAGCCAAAATAAAGCGTTGTTTCTAAGCTTTACTATAGTTTGTATACTGCGCGCAAAGTTTATGTGCATGCTCCAAGTCTTATTTGCTGTTTTAAGTGTATCTCTGTGGCAGAATAACAGCGCCACGTACTGGTCTGGCATGTATACTACATCTTTTTGAGTAGTTTCAGTGGTTTCGTGTGGACGCAGATATTTCTTGAGACGAGGAAAAAAAAAAGATCGGATTGGGTAAGCTCTGGCTTCGTGTGGACGTAGCCGAGGATTAGTGTGTGTGTGTGTGTGTGTGAATATATATACAGTGGGTACGGAAAGTATTCAGACCCCCTTAAATTTTTCACTCTTTGTTATATTACAGCCATTTGCTAAAATCATTTATGTTCATTTTTTTTTCCTCATTAATGTACACACAACACCCCATATTGACAGAAAAACACAGAATTGTTGACATTTTTGCAGATTTATTAAAAAAGAAAAACTGAAATATCACATGGTCCTAAGTATTCAGACCCTTTGCTGTGACACTCATATATTTAACTCAGGTGCTGTCCATTTCTTCTGATCATCCTTGAGATAGTTCTACACCTTCATTTGAGTCCAGCTGTGTTTGATTATACTGATTGGACTTGATTAGGAAGCCACACACCTGTCTATATAAGACCTTACAGCTCACAGTGCGTGTCAGAGCAAATGAGAATCATGAGGTCAAAGGAACTGCCTGAAGAGCTCAGAGACAGAATTGTGGCAAGGCACAGATCTGGCCAAGGTTACAAAAAAATTTCCGCTGCACTTAAGGTTCCTAAGAGCACAGTGGCCTCCATAATCCTTAAATGGAAGACGTTTGGGACGACCAGAACCCTTCCTAGAGCTGGCCGTCCGGCCAAACTGAGCTATCGGGGGAGAAGAGCTTTGGTGAGAGAGGTAAAGAAGAACCCAAAGATCACTGTGGCTGAGCTCCAGAGATGCAGTCGGGAGATGGGAGAAAGTTGTAGAAAGTCAACCATCACTGCAGCCCTCCACCAGTCGGGGCTTTATGGCAGAGTGGTCCGACGGAAGCCTCTCCTCAGTGCAGGACACATGAAAGCCTGCATGGAGGACTCCAAGATGGTGAGAAATAAGATTCTCTGGTCTGATGTGACCAAGATAGAACTTTTTGGCCTTAATTCTCAGCGGTATGTGTGGAGAAAACCAGGCACTGCTCATCACCTGTCCAATACAGTCCCAACAGTGAAGCATGGTGGTGGCAGCATCATGCTGTGGGGGTGTTTTTCAGCTGCAGGGACAGGACGACTGGTTGCAATCGAGGGAAAGATGAATGCGGCCAAGTACAGGGATATCCTGGACGAAAACCTTCTCCAGAGTGCTCAGGACCTCAGACTGGGCCGAAGGTTTACCTTCCAACAAGACAATGACCCTAAGCACACAGCTAAAATAACGAAAGAGTGGCTTCACAACAACTCTGTGACTGTTCTTGAATGGCCCAGCCAGAGCCCTGACTTAAACCCAATTGAGCATCTCTGGAGAGACCTAAAAATGGCTGTCCACCAACGTTTACCATCCAACCTGACAGAACTGGAGATGATCTGCAAGGAGGAATGGCAGAGGATCCCCAAATCCAGGTGTGAAAAACTTGTTGCATCTTTCCCAAAAAGACTCATGTATTAGATCAAAAGGGTGCTTCTACTAAATACTGAGCAAAGGGTCTGAATACTTAGGACCATGTAATATTTCAGTTTTTCTTTTTTAATAAATCTGAGTACACCCCTAAGTGAAAATGTCCAAATTGGGCCCAAAGTGTCAATATTTTGTGTGGCCACCATTATTTTCCAGCAATGCCTTAACCCTCTTGGGCATGGAGTTCACCAGAGCTTCACAGGTTGCCACTGGAGTCGTCTTCCACTCCTCCATGACGACATCATGGAGCTGGTGGATGTTAGAGACCTTGCGATCCTCCACCTTCCGTTTGAGGATGCCCCATAGAGGCTCAATAGGGTTTAGGTACACTCAGCTTCTTTAGCAAGGCAGTGGTCATCTTGGAGGTGTGTTTGGGGTCGTTATGTTGGAATACTGCCCTGCGGCCCAGTCTCTGAAGGGAGGGGATCATGCTCTGCTTCAGTATGTCACAGTACATGTTGGCATTCATGGTTCCCTCAATGAACTGTAGCTCCCCAGTGCCGGCAGCACTCATGCAGCCCCAGACCATGACACTCCCACCACCATGCTTGACTGTAGGCAAGACACACTTGTTTTTGTACTCCTCACCTATATATACATATGATCTGTCCAATATGGTCTTACAATATAATAGTTATGTCTGCCAAGCTCTGATAAACATTATATTAACAGATTATACTAATTAAAAATCAATATCATACACACCATATCGGCTTCAGGGGAGGTCTGGGGTAACAGTAATTGATCAATATTACTCTGGATCTTTTGCCCTTCAGCAGCACGGACTTGGCTATCACCAACCAGCATGCTGGTCAGACAGTCCACAGTTCACTATGTTAATCATTAGTTTATCGACAGACCCTTTCTGATTATTTTTTACTCATTCAGCTCAGCTCTATATTTAGAGCGCCTCTTCATGCATACTGTCTGTCTGTTCAGTCAAAGTCCCTTTAAGACAAGTCATTTCACGCGGCGGCCATCTTTGAAACGCCTCTCGGGCATGCAAGTGCAACTCCTCTTTGAATGGGGAAACATCAAATTCTCCAAAGCTGTTTGCCAAGCTTTCGATTAAATTTCATATTTGAAATCACCAATGAAATCTGACAACAGCTGTCTCATAATTTTTTTTTCCAAACGCTCGAATCATGACAAAAAAAATATTTTTTAAGCTGGATCAAGCTAATGCGCATGCGCAGACCTAAATGCGCGTCTCTTGTGCCTCGTTTCGGAGGCGCGCGTCTGACTGTTTCTATAGAAACCGGTGCTTCTAACGGCCGCTGCAGTGACGCGATGACTTTACCAGTCGGTGATTGGCTCTTATTTTGAAGGCGGGACTTATTCCGCCATATTGCGCGTTACACTTTCTCCCATTCAAAACAATACGAGTGACACGTCTTGTGTTATTCTATAGTCTTTGGTTCAGTGCAGGCTCGCAGCAGGACGTGAGATTACCGGCAGGGTGTGGCCAACCAATGCCAGAGTTTAATTGCCCAAAATAAAAAATCTCTAAAAAATCGCTAATTTTATTTAAAAATAGCTAAAATAGCTCCTTGTCGCAAAACAAAGTCGCAGCAACAATGAGAAAGTAGCTAAATTTGACGACAAAATCCCCAAATTGGCAACACTGCTCCAGCTGCTTTGTTGTGTGTTGGGTGTGGGAGTGACAGAGGTTAGGTTAGTTGTCACAACGAGCGAGAAAGATTGACATGGAGCCGCTAAATGTCCAACCTCTGGAGAATCAGCCGTTTTAAACAAACGCCGACCAGAGGAGAGTCTGCTGGACAAAAAGAGAACGAGACAGAGCTCATAATAAAACCAGAATCAACACTGGCTTGGTTTGTCGGAAATGGCGGGAACTGAGGTAGAGTACCGTTGGCCTATTTGAAATGATGTAAAAGCGACGCAGAGGTGCCATTTTTATTACTCAACAGGTGAGTGTGTTTTTTTAAACAGATTGATTGTCATATGTAGTTCTCTAACAGAGTTCATTGTAATTATTATTATCTATCGTGAGGTATATATTGATCCGCACAGTCACGCAGAGCCGAATTACAAACAAAACAATGTTCCTCAAAAGTTAAATACATTTTGTTTTTGTTTAATTTTATTTTTGTTATCGTCAAACGACTGTCATAAAACTGAAAACTTTCAATTAAATGATTAAGAATCTGATTTAATAACAAATACACTTAAATCCAAGCAGTGATTTCTGGTTTATAATTCTGAATGGTCGATAACCTAAAAAGTTAGTAGTTAAATTGGTTGGTTAGTAAAAAAAGATAATTTCAAACCCTGCAAACAATGGAATGTTTTTGCAGACTTAAATCTAAATTGTTAAAATACACCTGCCCCAAAATGGATACTTATGTCACACTTAAATTTGTATGAATGTATATAATATATGGATGTTTAATATGATATAATATATATAACATCATATAATAAAATATGAACGCAGTTTTCTTTAAATAAATATAGAATAAAAACTTTAAAAAATAAAAACCGCTAAAAATCACCTTGATACGTTAGTTAAAAGTTTACAGCATTTGTTTTGATATTTTGTATGTAATACAGTGATATATTGTATCTCCATGTTATATTCATCAACTACCCATATAGGCCTATTAAATCAATTGATTGAACAGAACTCAGTAATATATTTTTTCACCATTATTGTGCTTTCAAACGTATTCGTATCTGATCGGATGACAGTGCATGGGATTGGGTGTTTTAAAGACGCAATAAACCCCTTCAGCCAGACATTTACTGACCACTAGGGGGCGGTGTTATGCTTTCAAATGACCTGCAAAACCAGCCCAATATCTTTAGTTGTATTCTCTTTTCAGAAATAACAACATCAGATGGGTTGCTGCCATGTGTGTGAATTATTCACTGAATGCATTTTAAACGGTGATAATTAATGAATCATTAATATTCTGAACATGTACATCACCCACAGAGCGTTTCAAGTAGGCCTATTTACTAGTTTCACACAGGGTGGGTAAATTAATAAGAATGATTCCAAGTACACTAGTCATTAATAAGCTATATAGTACTACACTAATGTATAATTCAACACGAAACACAATGTGATATATTATATACTGTGCTAAAACAACTTTACATGAGAGCTGCAAAATATTATTCAAGGTTTTAAATTGATTGTCAATGTGTTGTGAAAATGTAAAATGCAATGCATTGCAGTTTTGAAGGGTCTTTTCTGGACTACATTGTCTCTCTTAATAGTATCTGTTAATTAATATGATTACCCTCCGTGTTTGAATGATTGACCTTGATTTGCAAAGGTGCTGACATTTATTTGCATATAGTTTTGGAAAGGACTGTGGAGAGCCTGAGAGCGCGTGCGGGACGACTCCTATTAAAAGAAGTTATCAAGCGTGAGAGATCGAGAGCCGTCGTCAAATTCTTCACCGGTCCACTTTAAAACGCTGCGAATAATCAGTGATTATTTTCTCATTTCGTAGCCTCTGTGGTTTATGGGTAATTTTAAAAGGTTTTTAATTTCCTGTCGAGTTCAGAGCGCTCAGATGTGTCCGTGTGTGTGTGTGCGCGCGGGGGATTTGTGTTTTTGTTTTTACAGCGTGCTGTGCTCAGCTCTGGGCTCGTGTGTCATGTAGGATTTTAATACGGAGCTCATTTCCTGGAGCAGCTAAGATAGAGATCAAAGCCTCTGCTCACTCTCATTGCTAAGTGTGGGACAGTCTGGGAGGTTTGGGTCTGAAGCACGTTTAAGCCTCACTCCCCATAGCTCTTGTGTCATCAGCTTTCCCTCATATTGGTCTCATATCATTGAT
Organism: Ctenopharyngodon idella; assembly: GCF_019924925.1. Lineage (NCBI taxonomy): Eukaryota > Metazoa > Chordata > Actinopteri > Cypriniformes > Xenocyprididae > Ctenopharyngodon > Ctenopharyngodon idella. The sequence continues at coordinate 1,123,104 of NC_067227.1, forward strand.
TGTTTTACCTCATGTTTGTACTCTCTCTGCTCTAAACCAGGATAATTCAGTTTCAGGACTCTGACACAACTATACTGGCATGTCCGTCCTTTATTCGATCGAATCTGGCTCAACCCACTGACTGCAGAACATTTTTCCTCTTGTGCTACAAATGTAAATTGAACTGGTTTTACATAGCTTTATACACTGAAGAAAGTGTGCTGGATTTACATGATTTAATCATGTACATCGGTCCCACATGAATCGATTAAGTTAAACAAACATAATTTGTTCACGTAAATTCAACGTAATAAAGTCATTTTCAGTGACCCAATTAAGTATCAAATTGATTTTATATAGTTCCCTGACATGATTAATTTATTCAATATCCTATATATTTGTGTCACATGACTGAATAATAAGATTGTACTTACTAGCTATAGCTAACAAAATATTAGTTAGCATTAGCACATATTAACATGCTAAGTGCTAAACATTACTCTTTGAGCAAAGCAGAAATTACATGCACAGCCTAAGCAAATGCTCACTCATCTCCACAATAGTAACTCTGTGTAATAATTTAATTATTAACACAACATAATTTAACATTAAACACTTAAACACTATCAAGTCTCGCCTTTTTTCATCTTGCTCAAAAATGCATAAAATAATTAATTTCAACATTTTTACTCTCCTAAGAGGGTTAATTCCCAAGCAAAGCATGCTGGGAACTACAGTTTCATCAAAAATCATTTTCGATTACTTGATTGGTTCACATTCACCCTAAATAATATAATCTCTTAAATTGCACTTTTTAGAGAATTTACATTAATCAAAAGAAAATAATTCAAGTTTAGAAGAGAAACGCAAATTTGTTGCATCGCAAATAATATGATTGAGTATATTAAAGGGTTAGTTCACCCAAAAATGAAAATTCTGTCATTTATTACTCACCCTCGTGTCGTTCCAAACCCGTAAGACCTTCGTTGATCTTCAGAACGCAAATTGAGATATTTTTGTTTAAATCCGATGGCTCAGTGAGGCCTCTATAGCCAGCAATGACATTTCCTCTCTCAAGATTCATTAATGTACTAAAAACATATTTAAATCAGTTCATGTGAGTACAGTGGTTCAATATTAATATTATAAAGCGACGAGAATATTTTTGTTGCGCCAAAAAAAAACAAAATAACGACTTATTTATTTTACTTATTTAGGCCGATTTCAAAACACTGCTTCAGGAAGATTCGGAGCGTAATGAATCAGCGTGTCGAATCATGATTCGGACTGCGTGTCAAACCGCCAAACTGCTGAAATCACGTGACTTTGGCGCTCTGAACTGCGGATTCGACACGCTGATTCATAACGCTCCGAATCTTCCTGAAGCAGTGTTTTGAAATCGGCCATCACTATATAAGTCATTATTTTGGTTTTTTTGGCGCACCAAAAATATTCTCGTCGCTTTATAATATTAACATTGAACCACTGTAAATATCTCAATTTGTGTTCTGAAGATCAACGAAGGTCTTACGGGTGTAAAACGGCATGAGGGTGAGTAATAAATGACAGAATGTTCATTTTTGGGTGAATTAACCCTTTAAGCAATAATGTGTTTTCCTGTTTTTTTTTTTTCCTCAGTGTATTTTCTATAACCAGATAATGCCAATCAGTGTTGGGGAAAGTTACTTTTAAAAGTAATGTGCTACAATATTGTGTTACTTCCTAAAAAAAGTAACTAATTGGATAAGCTACTTTTCATGGAAAGTAAGGTTACATTACTTTTGCATTACGTTTTCCCACCTGGGCAGGGCTTGCTTGCTTGTTTTTTAATAACAAAAAAATATATAATTTTGGCAAATGTAAGGCCCTTTCACACCTTAGGTGAAATGAATAAGCCTCAAGCTGAAGCAGGGCTCCAGACAAAAAAGTTAATTAAGGAGCCATTGGCTCCTATAGGGGGAAAAACAGGCGCCAAATTTTTTTACTTAATTTTAAATCACTTACTTTTAGTCATCCTGTTGTGTTTGTATATCTCCCCTTTACAGTTTCAGCTTTTTCATCTTGTGACTTTTCTGGGAAATGAATGTCACTATTTTCATTTAATACTATTATAGTTTTTGTTAATATTTTGAATCCGAATAGATTTTTATATTTTCTGCTTTCATTTTTTGTTAAGTTTTAATTTTTTTTTTTTTTTTTTTTTAGTTTTATTTTTTGTTGTTTTTAAACATGTCTGTTTAGTTTGTATAGATTTTTATTTTAGTTTTAACATTTATTTCAAGCAATAAAAAATGTTTCTAATTGTTTTAGTTAACTATAATAACCCTGATTCTAGTAAAATCTTTATATTGAATAATGTGTCAAATAATGTTCTTAGTCCTTCCTTCCTGAAGCTACAACAGTTTACTTTGAATCAAATGAAATATATATAAATATATGGAAATAAATATATAAATATATTAAATTTGGTTTGTGTAACCAAATAACAAACAGGGGCAATTGATATACATACTGCTTGACTTTGATTACTACTGAAATACAGCGGGACTCTTATTTTGAAATGTCTGTGCTTTACTTTTGCTGCTCATTCAAGTTCAGATGAGGATTAAAAAATTATGTTGCTACAACCCGTTTACAACACAATATAATATAAATAATAAGTAAACTTTGTGATAATTGATCAGCATTAGTTCATAAGCAATCAGTTGACAAATGTGTGCTAATCATTGATTGCGAGCTGATCTAAAGAACGCGCAACAGCGCCATCTGTTGACTTTAAAACATGCAGCGCTCACATTTATTTAATGAAATTAATAATAATCACATTAGGGAGTATTGCGATTTGTTTTTCCATCCACAAAATATAAGATGCCTTAATGATCATTTATACTCTTGCTATACTGTTTAAGGCACTGAAGACTTTTAATAACCTTACATTTATCTGATGAGCATGAACGGAGTGGAATAATGAAAGTGATCAGCATGATTGATATTCAAAACGGTAAACACGCGATGCATTGTGTGTGTATCTGCAGTCTGTAGAGCCGGTTTCCCCTTTGAATGACGAATATAGACGAATTTATATGAAGAAATAGGTAGTTGTCTCCTTTACGCAGGAGCAGAACGATGTGTTCAAATGCAGCTGTTTTGCACCAACGCAGGCGACAACACAGTCGGCTTTTATCAGCTCTAGTTCTTTGGCGTCTGTTTGGTGTGTGAAATTTTTCCCTACCCGTTCATATTTCGGCGCTCTAACTCAGTGAAACATTCACACGCAGCATCTCATTCAATTACGTCAACACAGCAAATGATGTGACAGGCTACTGGTCACGGAACACGCAAATAACATTAAAATTTTACAGTCATAAAGTATGAATTTGTATGGTCGCCAATGGCAACCTCAGCAAAAATATCACTCGCAAATTAATATTTTTAGTCGCAAATGCGACCGTTTTAGGCGCAGTCTGGAGCCCTGTGAAGGAAATGCAAATTCACATCTGTATGGTTAATAAAGTGAGATTAAATACATAAAGTATATTTGTGTTATTTAACATATTTAAATATTGCAGTTTTGCGTAATATTCTGAGTTTCTATTTAACTGTTTTTTATTAATTTTGAGGTAAATGAGTAAATGCCTGCTCACATTTAGTCTAGAGCTAGTCTAAAATAACCATCATTTTCACACACAACACCTCTGGACTGTCAACATGAGGACAGGAGAGCTGTCAGTCAATACACGGAAAAAAAAAGGAACATATTTTTCTTATTTGAAAAAGTAACTCAGATATTTTGTTGTAAATTTAAAAGTAGTGCATTACTTTACTAGTTAGTTGAAAAAAGTAATCTGATTACGTAACTTGCGTTACTTGTAATGCGTTACCACCAACACTGATGCCAATATTCTGGTTTCTAGAAATCTAAAAAAGACAGTGGCATGTATTTATATTTGTCATATAAACATCCATTCACAATAGAATGTAACTGATCATTCGCTTGTATCAATGCATGTCCAAACAAAGCTAATTCTGGATGATGCTATAGAGACAAACTTTCTTCTTATTTGGAGGAGGAGCCTATAAGAGCATACATTACAAGAATATGTGGCAACACTTTACTTACAGCCTTTATGTATAATGCATAATGTACATTATAATGCACTCTATATTGTCATAAATAATTGTAACCAAAGTTAAAATGGATTATAATATTTGCAGATTCCTTGTTTCATCTGAAATTGGCTGTTTGTCATGTGTTTTAATGTATTATACTTTCTAAAGGTGTAACAATCAATAGATAAGTATTATAACCAGTGTTGGGGGTTACGCATTACAAGTAACTTGAGTTACGTAATCAGATTACTTTTTCAAATAAGTAATGCAAGTTACTTTGTTTTCCCATTTATTGACTGACAGATGTCCTTTCGCCATGTTGAGAGAATCATGAGTAAGAGCAGAGGTGTTGTGTGCGCTGTCTGAACATGATGGTTATTGTAGTTCAAGACTACAAGTGAGCATTTACTCATCTCACTTGCGAGAAAACGTTCAGTTTTCCTCAAACTGAAATGCAATCTCAGAATTTTATGCAAACCTGTAATAATAAAATATATTAAATTACACAAATATACTTTATGTATTTAATCTCACTTTATTAACCAATGTCTTTGCTGTTGACCTTCAATGATCCAATTCAACCATACTAATAAGTAGGGCTGCCCCCTAATTGGCGACTAACCGCTAGTCAATGAGAAAAGGCTCAGTCGACCAAAACTTTATTAGTCGTTTAGTCACAGAAAAAAAAAACTCCACAGGAAGTGGCGAAATCATGCAGTCTGTGACGGACAGTTCGTTAACGGAAGGAAATCCTCCGTTATTTCTCCGTACATTCTCCTACCATTCATCATTCATTGACCTCAAATATGGCTTATTACTTGAAACATGTAAGTAGTAGCAACTTGCTATTATTAGATACTATGCTACTGCTAGATACATATCCAAGTGTTTGTGTGGAGAGCGCACTTACTGCATGACATAAAGGCGCCGGTGCGATCACTTGCATTTAACTTAAAATACGCCATCTTTTTTGGTCGTACAGACAAGAGTAATGACTGTAAAGGGTCTGCTTTTATTTCTGTAAACTCACAATAACAACAAAACATTGTGCGTTTGTAAAATAAAGAAAACAAACAGGATGTGAGCTTTCTGCCGTCTTGGTCTCAGTGAACTTTAACAAAAATGAACTGAAACTCAGCATATACTTGCCTCACAGACATGAGAAATATATCTATAGAAAGCTTGAAATGTCTAATTTTAAACAAACCAATTCAAATGGAAAACAAATATCCTTAGATTATGTAATCCGTATGAAATGTGCATATAGGCGTGTCCACTTACTGTGGAGATGAAGCTGAAAACACAGAAAATCGTTCTACACCCGTAAGACCTTCGTTCATCTTCAGAACACAAATTAAGATATTTTTGATGAAATCCGATGGCTCAGTGAGGCCTCTATTGCTAGCAAGTTAATTTACACTCAAGTGTAAATTACACAAATTACACAAGGTTTTTGAACCCTTTAAAAATATCAGACTGGAAAAAGTAAGTGAAACTTACTAAAGTAAGATATGTAATTAACAGTAATTACAACTTCACCAAAAGCTAACGAGAGTCAATTTAGTGATGACATTGGAAGTGTGGCTCGCAAAGCCTGGTTGTTCTCAAGAAGGATTGGTTAGTGTGAACCATGCCTCGATCGCAAAAGCTTAAAAAGTGGACATCCTGCAAAGATCATTTGAAGAACTCAATCCTAAAATAGATGAGAAGGAACCCAAGAAGAACAGCAAATGACCTCCAGAAAACTATACAAACTGCAGAAGTCTTTATTCATATGTCCACTATTAGAAAAACATTGATTGGTGTTCATGAAAGGACTCTCAAAAAATTATCTATAAGGTACCTTTAAAAGGCTTACCTTAAGGGTATATACTGTAAGGTACTAATATACACCATTTAATGGTAAGGTTATTGAAGATTGTAATACTGAAGATGACGCCTTTCACATTTACCTCAGTTTTACCTGTGGTTTTAGTAAACATGACACCATTGACACTGCTGTTTCATAACATCTAAAAGTGAACCTCAAAACAACACGTTCTTTGAAATAACTTTGACAAGCTTTTTGTTTAGTTCCTTAATTTTATTGTATATAACCTTTTTCCATTTGCTGTGATTTTTGAAATGGGTTAGCAAACATCAATAATCTTTTTGTGACGCAGAGGGAGGAAAAGAGAAGATTTTATAAAAGAGCGAGTGAGTACACATCACCGGCTGAGCACGTCTGATTTGATAGAGAGAAGAGTAGGGAGTCACTGCAAATTACAGGATGTTTTTATTGTATTGCACCAAGGGCGGCTTCCAATTTCCCTCCTCCCTATACACCTATCACTTATTTTAAACCCCTGCCTCTCACAGTTCATCTTTCTAGCCTCTGAATCGCTCCTTTCCCAAAGTGGAGGATGGCATCGAACGGAAGAAAAGAGGGGAAATTTTCTGTGTTATTACTATAAAAATAGGGATGAGACAAGAAGAGAAAGAGGGTAATTTAGCTGTTTGGGACTGCTAGGCTAATGGCCTCACTGGGTCTCCGGTGCTAAGCTCAAACAATAGCTAAGTCTTCCTATTGACACATTAAGAGCAAGATAAAGAGAATGAAAGAGAGACTGAATCTATAAAACACGAAAAACGACACAAAGAGGGAAAAAAGGGCCAGACGCTGGTTAAAATGTTTTAGTCCGAACATTTGCGATTGAAACACACATTGCATCTGACAGAAAAAGAGCTCTTGGCTGCGTTCAAACCAGCAAGTGTAGGAGAGCATTGAGGCCGTTCTTGGGGAAGCTGTTTGAAACCCTTGTGAAAAAGAAGTGCACTTAATTCTACTGAGTGTGCACTTGTAGTGTACTTAATCTTAAAAGTATATTGAAAACTGTACTTGCAGATAATATAATATTACTGAAATAAAAGGCCACTTAAGTGTACATTTAGAATGTAATAATGTCAAATTAGAAGTTTTACTTTGATAAATCATGTTTTAAAAAACTTTTTTCATGCTTTAAAGAAGTACACTTATTTTATATTTTATATATTTTAAATGTACTAAATTTGCAACTTCATCAGGTTACACTTTATTTTAAGGTGTCTGTGTTACAGTGTAATTATACATTTAAGTACTGAGTAATAATAATGAACTACATGTACTTACTATAGGGTTATGGTCATGGTGTGGTTTAGGTTAGGTGCATGTAATTAAGCACAATTTATAGTAATAACTATAGTAACTACATGTAACGTTTAACAAAGACACTAAAATAAAGTGTTACCCTTCATCATTGCAATTATAAATATGTGACATACAAGTTTAAATAGAAATGACACTTGCATATAATATATTATTAGTTTATCATAAATACTTGTCAGCACATTCAGCAGTACTCTGACTTTAACCATATTTCAAAGACAATCGAATTATTTATGACTTTACATATAAACATATTTAAGTTCTACTAGATGGGCCTCTTAAGTTCAACTAATTGCATTTAATATAAATATAATCATTGTAAATAACATGCAGTTAAGTGTCTGAAAAGATGACTTTCAATTCACATTTAAAGGGTTAGTTCACCCAAAAATGAAAATTCTGTAATGTATTACTCAATCTCATGTTATTCAAACCCGTAAGACCTTCATTCATCTTCAGAACACAAATTAAGATATTTTTGATGAAATCTGAGAGGTATATGACTCGTCCATAGAGAGCAATATAATCAACACTTTCAAGGTTCAGAAAGGTACTAAAGACATCGTTAAAACAGTCATGTGACTGCAGTGGTTCAACCTTAATGTTATGAAGAGACGAGTCTTTTCTGTGTCATTCTCATATGTTGTTTATGTCCAGCGCTTCCAGGTTCTACATCAGAACATCGACTCATTATTGGCCGGCTCCTGCATCAGAATCACACCACAGACTGTAAAAAAAACATGGACGTAGTGTCTGTGACGTCACCCGTAAACTTCTGAAGAGCGTTTTTGAAGGGAAAATGAGGCCGCTGCCATCTTAGCAGCACGTCACTCCCGGATAACTGAAAATGGCTAAGAGGCGGGACGTGGTTGGAACTGAGGTGCCTGGTTGCTGAAACCACGCCCGCCTAGCGTGACGTGATCATGTTAGCAGGCTAAAGAAGCTATCTATCTATCTTAGACACTAAAACTATTAATAAAAATAACAAGTTATATCATTTGAATGTTCTAAAGGTTTAATGTCAATCTACGGTGTCTTTTTTACGATATAGATGCTGCAGCACCAGTAATATTGTAATTTGTGTCGGGTGTGCAAATGACAACACACAAAATCAGAACGGGACTTCACAGCTTTATAACGAAATAGCGATCGCGAGATCAATCCAATCCATTGCACTTGGGTAAAATGTCCATGAGCGTCCATTGAAAAACAAAAAACAGTACTTTTTGTCCACAAAAGCATTAAATCCATGAAATATTGATATATTATCCATTGTTTGCATGACATTTCTTCTGAACGATCTGCTCTCCATCATCGTTCTTCAAGAAATTATGCAACCTGAGCAGCGTTTATCTTGTAAAACTGTATATGATCTTATACATTAGACTCTCACAAACAAATGAGCCCGTGTCCAAAGTATAATTTTTCAAAATGGAGCAGTTTTAGTTATAATATCCAAGCAGTGCTGTCGGAGTTTTATATCCTCCCACCATTGTCATTGTAGTAAATCTCACAAACAAAACTTTTAGCCAATGCCACGATCCAACAACGTGTGTTCTGTTTATCTTCCGCATGTGTGCACATGTACACAGACGCAGAATCTGTCTCGACCGTATAACCGCACAGCAAGTCATAATATTTGATAATTGCATAAAATAATCCCGAAAAAAGCACAAACACGGCAGGGATGCCAAATTCAGCGGCTGGAATTAGCTGAAGTAAAGTGACGGCTCACGGACAGCAGCGGCAAACCTGTCACTCAAGTGACCACACCCATAATTATGCAGAACTTTAAGGCTTAATATAATTTAAACGGATGAGTTATAAAAAATTCACCTCCCTCAGAGCTGTCATGAGGGGCAAAATTACCAGTATAGACCAAAACCACAATTTGATCCAGGCTGTAAACATGTTACAAGTTGCTCATATTTTTAAGTAGTTAAATTACAGTCAAGCTAACCTATAAGAAGTAGTTAACTACATTAAAGCTATCTAAGAGGACAATTTATGTTTAAATGATCAGATGATACAGTTTAATTGTGCAATCATAACATTTACCTCTTATTAAAACAGTGAATAGCTGTGATAGTTCATGAAGTGTCCAGCATATTTTGGTTAAATAAGTGCATCATCCAAGTATTTAAAGTGCACTACTTCTTGTTGGAATTTCAGTGTGAACACACTACTCAAGCTATTTATATATATATATATATATATATATATATATATAGAATAATTCATATGTTTGCAAATTGGGATGCACATTGTAAATGTCTTTATATACTTTTATATCATAAGAAATGATATGGTGTCTTGGGAGCTTTTTCTTAAAATGTGCTTTCATGCTTTTGAAAGTGCATCATTTCAGCAAAAGCAAAAGTTTCAAGACTGTCGGACACAGTCCGATGTTTGTCAGAAGACCTTCACTATTCAGTGTAAATTTGCGAACGATCCTTCCTCTTTTAACTGTGGTGTTGACAGTGAGTTGAAGGTGACTGCAGGAGAGCTAACAGGCGATTGGTGTGTGCGATTACCCAGCATCCCTCTCCTCTTCACCGTAGCAGCAGGACGGTAGCGGTCATCCAGACGCTCTCTCAGGCCTCCATTATTCTCTCAGTATGAAGCCAGGCCACTGAATGGAAGAAATTACACTGAATCTTCCAATCATTTAAAATGCCGATCGCACCTTATGGTCTGATCCCCTCCAAGCATGAAAAGACATGGCTCTTTCTTTGGTCGGCGACTGTCTCTCTGTGCCGTTCACTCACGTGCACCAGCCCAAACAAAGGACAAGCGTTTCTCTTTGATTATTCTGAAGCACATTAAATGGTCCCCTGTTTTGTCCCCTACTGCACAGAATTGATGCAAACTGGTGGCATCCCAATTATTGTCTGCTTGCAGGATAACACACTGTCTACTGCCCCACACACACACACACACACACACACATACAAAGACCCCGCCATGGTAGATTGCAGGTATTGATGCTGTAACTTTGTATCTGTGGGCCCAGCAGGACCAGCAGTTTGGGTAGTTAAGGGGAAATTGGGGATCCTTAGGTGGAAAAAGCTTTTATTGATCTACAAGCCCTTTATTTTTTTATTATGGCGCCAGGTTTTACACAACCTAGACACATTTTCAGAACTTGCACAAGCTTCTTGCCATGGACTTGATTGTATGGAACTGCTTAGGAATGTAAAACAAAAAGGTTAATTTTGTGGTGTTCTAGGTGGTTGCGAAGGTGTTTTTAGTAGTTGTTAGTATGTTGCTATGCAGTTTCTGTGGTGTTCACCCTCAGGCCTCTATGACAATTTGGCTTGAGTCTGTAAGTCTGATTTTTGTCTGCCAGGCAAATCTGATGCCTTAGAAAAGTAAAAGTGCATTTCACCTCAACAGTTTGCACAATTTGAGGTATAATTCACATCTGTTAGGTAAATTACAAGGGTTAGGGGTTTTGAAAAGTAATAATGCTTGGCTTAGCAAACATGTCTAAAGAATTAGTACATTTTGAACTAATGGTAAACCCCATTAGTGATTATGAGAAGAGGTTGTTTAATCCTCAGCCAACTCTTCAAGCTGTTAACTCCTACAGACACATGCTGGTTTATTTTTAATAGATAGCAGTATACAATAAGTGCGTCCTCTTAATTAGCCCACACATCACATGATCAACACATACAAACACTACACACACTTTTGGCATCACTGACACAGTTTATAATATATAAACACCCTCTATCTTTCCATAAATTGTTATCATAGAATGATAATGTCATTAAGACACTTCTCACACTGTGTAATGATGGGTCGGCAGAGCGGGGATCCATTTGCAAGCTTTTATTAAGAACAGTATTGAGACAGGTAGACAGGGGCAAAGGCAGGAACATAAACAAGGACAGGCAATGGTCGAGGCAGGCGGCAGACAAACAGAATCAGGGTACAGGCAAGGATCAGGGCAGGCAGCAGAGAATCACAAAGAATAAACAGTCCAACGGAAACCAGGAAACAGTCCACAAGAAAACGCTTAGTAATGATCACCGGGGCAAATCAAGACTTCGCAATGAGGTGGTGTGTGTGTAAGTCCTTTATAGTCCAGGTAATGATCTGCAGGTGTGTGTGGCAATTGGTGATTGGTGCATGTGATTGGAAGGGAGGATTATGGGAAGTGGAGTCCAGGAACTGACAGGAACAGACAGTGATCGTGACATAACGCCCCCCTTCCGGAAGGCGCGTCCTCGCGGCGTAAATGGCACAGATAGGGAGGGGGGGTGGGTACATTGGAGACCTGTTGGCAGACGGGAACGGGGTCTCCAATGCAGGTCCAGGAACTCGGGCAGCCACGGGGGGGTCAGGTGCCACGGGCAGCCACGGGGGGGTCAGGTGCCACGGGCAGCCACGGCGGGTCAGGTGCCACGGGCAGCCACGGCGGGTCAGGTGCCACGGATAGCCATGGTGGGTTAGGTTCCAAGGGCAGCCACGGCGGGTCAGGTGGCTTGGGCAACCACGGCAGGTCAGGTGGCTTAGGCGGCCACGGTAGGTCAGGTAGCTTGGGCGCCCACGGCAGGTCAGGGTCCGTAGCCGGCCACAGCAGTTCACAGGCGGTTGAAGGCCGTGGGCGTGTAAGGTCCCCACCCGCAAGCTCAAGCAATTCGGAGGCCGCTGATGATCGCGGCCGTGCAGGGTCCCCACCCACAAGCTCCCCACCCTCAGGTATATGGCCCCCCCCAAAAAAGTTCTTGGGGAATTCAACGGAGGCCGTGGCGGTTTCGTGGGCGAGGAGCTCGGGTGGCGCCGGCAGGGCGAGGAGCTCGGGTGGCGCCGGCAGGGCGAGGAGCTCGGCGACGGCCTCCGTGGCCGTATCAGGAAGAGTGGGCTGCTCTGGGACGGCAGCGGACTGCTCTGGGACGGCCTCCGGGCTTACAACGGGCTCTGGGACGGCCTCCGGGCCTACAGCGGGCTCTGGGAAGGCCTCCGGGCCTTGAGGGATGGAGGAAGCCTTCTTCCTCCTCCTCCTCCGTTTACATGGTTGAGGCGGTGGCTCTATGCCTACCTCCTCTGAGGGCGCTGCAGCGGGCTCACGGGTTGGAGCGGACTCGCGGACTGGAGCTGGTTCTGGAGTGGACTCACTGGCTGGAACGACCCCTATGTTCCCAGACATTGGCGGGGCGGCCATCTTGCCCGTGGGCACTGGCAAAGCGGCCATCTTGTCCATAGCATCCAGAGAATTTGAGTGCGTCGCAACCGGCGAGCTTGAGTGCGTCGCAGCCGGCGAGCTTGAGTGCGTCGCAGCCGGCGAGCTTGAGTGCGTCCAGCTCCAGAGTAATTAGTCACATGGCATTAGGTGATTGGGCTGCAGAGCAAATCATGTACTTCCAGGGGGACTCCCACTGCATCGGAGCAAGAAGCTTTCTCCAAGTATTATGTGGGTATAGGTCATTAACAATAGGGCTAGGCGGGGCTTTAGCCCAAGGGCCCAAGCAAGGAGGGAGCCCATGACTGGCTGGAGTAGCTCCTGAACTTTTCCTGGTGGGCCGATGATATTAAGTGCTGTTATTTAGTGGAGTACCTGGGAAACAAAAGGGGCTTTCACACCGGGTAGTTATAGGAACTTAGTTATAGGAACAAGCCACCAAGGCGTTCCCTGAGAACTAACTGTTCCCTTAGGACTATTTTCCTGGTTGCATTTGCACCACCAGTTGTCACTTACGCCCTGCCGCTCTGGTTGTTGTGTGGGGCTTTAATTTTGAGCAAAGACTTTAGATTTAGAAAGACTGTGCACTTGTATTACTATGCAACAATATGGCGGAATAAGTCCTGCCTTCTACATAAAAAAGCCAAGTAAAGTCACTGCGTCACTGCAGCTGCCGTTAGAAGCTGAATATAAACTGCTGTAAAAATAAACAGGCTGAAAATATAAACAGGCTGAAAAATGCTGTTTTTTGTCATGATTTGAGCATTTAGAAACCACATTTGAGACAGTTGTTTTCAGATTTTATTTGAGATTTCAAATATGAGGCTTGGTGAACAGCTTTGGAGAATTTGATGAGATTCAAAGAGATAGGAGCTGCACTTGCATTACTGAAACAGCTGCCTGAGAGGTGTTTCAAAGATGGCCGCCCAGTGAATTGACTTGCCTTAAAGGGATTTTGTTTTGACGGCATGGCAGACTTTTATTTTGATGGCGCTGAGAACAGCTTAGCCAGAGCCTGAGCACACAGCGCTCACATTCTCCATCCTCATTAGTTTACAATCTGTTTAACAGTCCAGTCTTATACGTTATTAAGTAGAACTGTTAAACAAAGAAAGTAAATGGTATACGAAAAAGAATTGTAGCATTTGTCATGTAGTTGAAGCCCAGTGTCACTAGCTGAGCAGAAATACAAAATCGTTTCGCTTGGTCCCTTCAAAGTCACGTTGGATTTCCTCCTCAGCGTAAAGGATGAGAAGTGCCTGCACGGCGGCGGTCCATCTATCACTGTTTTACAAGTTTGCGGAGTAAATATATAGGCTATAAACTGTGTGTTTGCAACGGCTATTTGAAAATGGAGGGTGCCGGTCTTTCGCATGCGTTCGGCCAATCAGCATACACTTACGTCACTGACAGTTTCTATTGTGCTGGGTTAGACCCTACTCTGAAATAGGAGCTAATTTAATTCCCCAAAGGTGGTATATAAATAAAATGGTTCCCAGTTCCTCGGTGCAAACACGCCAAAAAGAATGTACTTCAGCCAATAGTTATAGGAACTATACCCCTATAGACCAAAAGCTAAAGGGGCATAGCTGATCAAACAGCTATCTGATTAAACCACGTGCGAGCAGCTGGACTGTCTGCCGCATAGTGCTGATGAACTCGCTTGATGCTTTTGCCGCTCTATTTAAACGATAGTCGCTTGACTCACTGGAAACAACACAAGCGCAACATGATATGTGAACATTAAAGGGATAGTTCATCCAAAAATTACAATTCTGTCATTAAGAGAATGAACCTCATTGGTTCTTACAGAAGCTCAAACGTGCCGCATAACACGAGAATGAACCTCATTGGTTCTTGAGGAAGCTCAAACGTGCTGCGTAACACGAGAATGAACCTCATTGGTTCTTGAGGAAGCTCAAACGTGCTGCGTAACACGAGAATGAACCTCATTGGTCTTGAGGAAGCTCAAACGTGCTGCGTAACACGAGAATGAACCTCATTGGTTCTTGAGGAAGCTCAAACGTGCTGCGTAACACGAGAATGAACCTCACTGGTTCTTCCTGAAGCTCAAACGTGCTGCGTAACACGAGAATGAACCTCATTAGTTCTTGCGGAAGCTCAAACGTGCCGCATAACACGAGAATGAACCTCATTGGTTCTTGAGGAAGCTCAAACGTGCCGCATGAACCTCATTGGTCTTGAGGAAGCTCAAACGTGCTGCGTAACACGAGAATGAACCTCACTGGTTCTTCCTGAAGCTCAAACGTGCTGCGTAACACGAGAATGAACCTCATTAGTTCTTGCGGAAGCTCAAACGTGCTGCGTAACACGAGAATGAACCTCACTGGTTCTTCCTGAAGCTCAAACGTGCTGCGTAACACGAGAATGAACCTCATTAGTTCTTGCGGAAGCTCAAACGTGCCGCATAACATGAGAATGAACCTCATTGGTTCTTGAGGAAGCTCAAACGTGCCGCATGAACCTCATTGGTCTTGAGGAAGCTCAAACGTGATTCGTAACACGAGAATGAACCTCATTGGTTCTTGAGGAAGCTCAAACGTGCTGCGTAACACGAGAATGAACCTCATTGGTTCTTGAGGAAGCTCAAACGTGCTTCGTAACACGAGAATGAACCTCACTGGTTCTTCCTGAAGCTCAAACATGCTGCGTAACACGAGAATGAACCTCATTGGTTCTTGAGGAAGCTCAAACGTGCCGCATGAACCTCATTGGTCTTGAGGAAGCTCAAACGTGATTCGTAACACGAGAATGAACCTCATTGGTTCTTGAGGAAGCTCAAACGTGCCGCATAACATGAGAATGAACCTCATTGGTTCTTGAGGAAGCTCAAACGTGATTCGTAACACGAGAATGAACCTCATTGGTTCTTGAGGAAGCTCAAATGTGCCGCATAACATGAGAATGAACCTCATTGGTCTTGAGGAAGCTCAAACGTGCTGCGTAACACGAGAATGAACCTTGTGGTTCTTGAGGATCTTACAGTTAAACTCTGAATTCTATGCAAGAACTAGTAACTTTTCAGGACAAAGCTTTTTTTCTTTTGTGTATGTTCTAATAAACTGCAAAATATTAATTCAATAATTAAGAGCCTTGCAATATAATGCAATATTAATATTGTTAAACACATTTGCAGTATATTCAAAAATATCTATTATTATTAGTTTTTGTCCTTTATTTATTCATTAATTTATTTATTTATTCCAATTTAAAGGCCCCTTACCCCAGCAAAACATTAGTGGGGAAACGTTTGGCCGAATGGGCTGAATTTGAGCTCCAGTCCAGCCCTGATGATTCTCCTCTTCTAGGGACAGAAAGACCCTCTAATGATGAAACTATTTAAAGTAAACTCCTTAAGAAGTTGTGTGTGCAAAAGTTGCTGCTGTTTCTGGAAACCTGTTTGCCTTGACCTCATATCTGTTGTTAATGCATTTATGCTTTTAATCTGTTGTAGCCTGTATCTCTGTGTTGAAGATATGATTTTTAAAAAAAACAACTAATTATTCCTGCGGTAGAAAACGTTGTGGCACCAAGATAGGATACTATGAAGGGGCCCTTGGGTTTGCTATGTGTTCTTAAACTCTCAACGTTTTACAAGTGAAAAAGAAGCTGCACAAGCTGTCTGTTAACACGATGGAGTGATAAGAGCTAGAGAGGCAAACAGGAAACTCACACTGGTTGTTAGATGGTGATAAGATGACAGCAAACAGAATATCACTCAGACCTACAGCCATGGAGACTATACGGTACAACAGATTTCCACTGGGAGCGTCCATCATTTATAGAGTCACTCAAGTCATCCACAGCTAAAGTGTTTGTTTATTAGATGTTTGGCTAATCTGGTTGTGCTTTTAGCTGATAATATTAGTTATGAGCTAAAGTTTAACAGTGCAGGTTGGGTCAGGGTCTCTTTAAATGCAGAGTTTGAACTTAAAATCAATGTGAAGTAGAGCTCGCAACCAATTTTACTTCTGCAATGTGTTTCAGATTGAAACAGGTTATTCAATGAGAAAAAAATTAACTGGATTTTGAAAAATCACTCAAATGGAGTGCGACTGAAACAATGACTAAATAATGATCTTTTGTTAACATGTACACTTCTACAGCAGTTGTTAATCTTAGTCAATGTTAATTTCGACACTTACTAACTAAAATTTTTTAAATGAAAAGTTTTGTTTATATTTGTTAACATTAGTTAATGCACTCTGAACTAACATGAACAAAAATTGAAGAATTGTATTTTTATTAACATTAACAAAGATTAATAAGTGCTGTCAAAAATACATTGCTATGGAAGAGGTTCAAGAAATAATAATAAAAAAATAAAACCATCTTGAGATTAAAGTCAGTATAATGTGAGATTAAACAGTCAAAATACAATGTTGAGAATTAAATCATTACATTTCGAGAATAAAGTTGTCGTGTTTCAAGAAAAAACTTACTTGCTATGACAATAAACTCACAAAATTTTGAGAATAAAGTCATTGCTTCAAGAAAAAAAAATTCGAGAAAAATGTTGAAATAAAATATCGAGAATAAGTACGCATTCGATCAGTGTCATATTCATTGCATACCGATCCTAGAGGACAGGATCACTTACTCAAGCTATATTTTAGGCTTTCTTTCAATAATAAAGAAATACAGCTTTAACTTATTATAACCGGATAATAAGTAGCATACGAACTTAGAGAATTTCCAAGCGGCTGGGTCTTTTTAGAAGAAAAAAAAACTGTAGTACAATTTGCGCAATGTACTCGCAAGAAACGCAACATTCTAAAATGTTTAACGTGAAAAACGTTTATTAAAAGATCAAATTCTGTACACACCTTATTAATAAACCATACTATGTGCAGATAAGCATAATGACTTCACCCTGGACGAGTGTGTATAGACATTTAACTTTCTGTGTAGGCTATTTCATAAAGTCTGTGCTTATGTAGAGATATAATAGCCTATAGACTGTCCTTTCTTTTTCCATTTGCACATTTACAGTAAAACACATCAACGCCACTTTTCTTAAAGTGAACTTTTTGCCTGGATGGTGATGTATAATGATATGGAGATTCACTGTTTTGGACTTGAACTTGAGAACGTGACGCGTCTGGTGTGCGGCATATGGCGCTTCATCCATAGCACTCACACAGAGAGCGCAGGAATAGGCCTACTCTTCTTGCGCTTGAACGAACAAATACACATAAAAGTATGGCAAAAGTTGGAATCGAGAGTCTAAAATATATAAGTGATCTACTGTAACTCTGTCACGTCCTTTATCAGCAATGAACACTGATCGAATGCACGTTTTTTCTCGAAACACAATGACTTTATTCTCAAAATTCTTTTATTCTCGACACTGTATTTTGACTTTTTTCTCTAAATTTAACAAATTTAATCTCGCATTATAATGACTTTAATCTCAAGATGGTTTTAATATTTAACTTACTTGACCCTAATCCTCTTCTGTACATTGCTCATTGTTAGTTCATGAATTTTAATGAATGGTACCTTATTGAAAAGTGTTACCAAAATAACTAAGTGGCTGTTGTTCAACATTATCCAATGGCTTGAACAGAAAGTGATGTCAGCAGAAAAGGAAAGTTCTTTCTTTGAAATTTAAAGGATTACAAATGCATATAGGGCAAATCTGGATTTCATATCGACCCTAGTGGAGGAAGAGCAGAGTGTGGATACAGAGACTGGGAAGAATAAAAAGACCATGAGAACTGCAGACTCACTGCAACTCCAAATCAAAGCAGATGGACTCATTTACAGCCAATTAGCTGCTGCACTTTAAGAACGGCCTCACCTACACAATTAAAGCCTCCCCATAGCTTCAAGAAAGCATCCCCACCCCCAGAGCCCAGATGGGAGGCTGGAAAAGTGGCGCTCGGCGTAGGGCAACAATGGAAGAGAGGCCCACAGAAGGCTGGAGCACAAAGCACAGCAGACAAGAGAACAAGACACGCAACGCAACCTGATCTCAGGGTGTGATTCACACGACTCCGAAGTGGTTCAAGCGATGAGTTCAAGATATTTTATTGGCTTGTCCTCGTTATTATAGCTTGAGCGCATGTGGCAGGAATGTGAGTTCCTCCCTGTTCATGAGAGACTAATTCTCTTAATTCAGTTTGATCTCTAAACATCAATGCTTACACTATGAGGAATGTAAATGTCTGCGTCTCTTGGGATTGGGAGTACGCTATATTACTTGTGTAGACTAGTTTGTTTGTTGCAGCTTAAATTAACCAAAAGAATGTTCTGGAGATTTGGAGAATAAGGCCGTGCTACTAAGATGTGCGCACAGTTGTGTTGTGTAGTTGTGGTGGGTGGACAGATTGCCTCACAGAGAGAATGGAAATCATGCTGGAATGTTGCAGGAAATTTGGGATTATGTGTGAATTCAGCTTTAGAAGCACTAACTGGGTGGTAGTGTGTGCGTGTGTGTGTGAGAGAGAGAGAGTGTGTGCGCCACTCTAACATCTGCCAATGTATTCAATTGATATGAATTTATTTCTCTCTCTCCCTAATTCTCAGAAACACACGCATATGCACATAAACATCTAGAGCACTTTATTTTTCAAGTCTTAAAGGGTTAGTTCACCCAAAAATGAAAATAATGTCATGTATTACTCACCCTCATGTCGTTCCACACCCGTAAGACCTTCGTTCATCTTCGGAACACAAATTAAGATATTTTTGTTGAAATCCGATGGCTCCGTGAGGCCTCCATAGCCAGCAATGACATTTTCTCTCTCAAGATTCATTAATGTACTAAAAACATATTTAAATCAGTTCATGTGAGTACAGTGGTTCAATATTAATATTATAAAGCAACGAGAATATTTTTGGTGTGCCAAAAAAACAAAATAACGACTTGTATAGTGATGGCCGATTTCAAAACACTGCTTCATGAAGCTTCGGAGCGTTATGAATCTTTTGTGTCGAATCATGATTCGGATCGAAAATATTCGAAAAATATTCTTGTCGCTTTATAATATTAATATTGAACCACTGTACTCACATGAACTGATTTAAATATATTTTTAGTACATTAATGGATCTTGAGAGAGGAAATGTCATTGCTGGCTATGCAGGCCTCACTGAGCCATCGGATTTCATCAAAAATATCTTAATTTGTGTTCTGAAGATGAACGAAGGTCTTACGGGTGTGGAGCATGAGGGTGAGTAATTAATGACATTATTCTCATTTTTGGGTGAACTAACCCTTTAATTATCTACAAACCCGATTCCAAAATGTTGGGACAAATTGTGAATAAAAAAGGAATGCAATAATTTACAAATCTCATAAACTTATATTTTATTCACAATAGAATATAGATAACATATCAAATGTTGAAAGTGAGACATTTTGAAATGTCATGCCAAATATTGGCTCATTTTGGATTTCATGAGAGCTACACATTCCAAAAAAGTTGGGACAGGTAGCAATAAGAGGCCGGAAAAGATAAATGTACATATAAGGAACAGCTGGAGGACCAATTTGCAACTTATTAGGTCAATTGGCAACATGATTGGGTATAAAAAGAGCCTCTCAGAGTGGCAGTGTCTCTCAGAAGTCAAGATGGGCAGAGGATCACCAATTCCCCCAGTGCTGTGGCGAAAAATAGTGGAGCAATATCAGAAAGGAGTTTCTCAGAGAAAAATTGCAAAGAGTTTGAAGTTATCATCATCTACAGTGCATAATATCATCCAAAGATTCAGAGAATCTGGAACAATCTCTGTGCGTAAGGGTCAAGGCCGGAAAACCATACTGGATGCCCATGATCTTCGGGCCCTTAGACGGCACTGCATCACATACAGGAATGCTACTGTAATGGAAATCACAACATGGGCTCAGGAATACTTCCAGAAAACATTGTCGGTGAACACAATCCAACGTGCCATTCGCCGTCGCCGGCTAAAACTCTATAGGTCAAAAAAGAAGCCATATCTAAACATGATCCAGAAGCGCAAGCGTTTTCTCTGGGCCAAGGCTCATTTAAAATGGACTGTGGCAAAGTGGAAAACTGTTCTGTGGTCAGACGAATCAAAATTTGAAGTTCTTTTTGGAAAACTGGGACGCCATGTCATCCGGACTAAAGAGGACAAGGACAACCCAAGTTGTTATCAGCGCTCAGTTCAGAAGCCTGCATCTCTGATGGTATGGGGTTGCATGAGTGCGTGTGGCATTGGCAGCTTACACATCTGGAAAGGCACCATCAATGCTGAAAGGTATATCCAAGTTCTAGAACAACATATGCTCCCATCCAGACGTCGTCTCTTTCAATGAAGACCTTGCATTTTCCAACATGACAATGCCAGACCACATACTGCATCAAGTACAACATCATGGCCGCGTAGAAGAAGGATCCGGGTACTGAAATGGCCAGCCTGCAGTCCAGATCTTTCACCCATAGAAAACATTTGGTGCGTCATAAAGAGGAAGATGCGACAAAGAAGACTTAAGACAGTTGAGCAACTAGAAGCCTGTATTAGACAAGAATGGGACAACATTCCTATTCCTAAACTTGAGCAACTTGTCTCCTCAGTCCCCAGACGTTTGCAGACTGTTATAAAAAGAAGAGGGGATGCCACACAGTGGTAAACATGGCCTTGTCCCAACTTTTTTGAGATGTGTTGATGCAATGAAATTTAAAATCAACTTATTTTTCCCTTAAAATGATACATTTTCTCAGTTTAAACATTTGATATGTCATCTATGTTGTATTCTGAATAAAATATTGAAATTTGAAACTTCCACATCATTGCATTCCTTTTTTATTCACAATTTGTACAGTGTCCCAACTTTTTTGGAATCGGGTTTGTAGAAACACCATAACCACTACAACTGCATGAATGTCTTAAAGGTGCAATGTGTAAATTTTAGGAGGATCTATTGACAGAAATGCAATATAATATACATAACTATGTTTTCAGTGATGTATAAAGACCTTACATAATGAACCACTATGTTTTATTATCTTAGAATGAGCCATTTCTATCTACATACACCTTACATGTTAAGTCACCATTTTGCGCTGCCATGTTTCTACAGTAGCCCTAAACAGACAAACTGCTCTACAGAGCGCTTTTGATTGACTAGCTACTGTCTGCTGTCTCAGACGACGACATATTTGTCCTGTGTTGACCACAGTAGCTTCTCTATATTGCAATTCGAAACCTCACCGCTAGATGCTGCTAAAATTTACACACTGCACCTTTAAGAGTCTAAAATCTTGTAGAAGGTGTGTGGAGTTCCAACTATTGAAGTATGCAGAATTTTTAGGTACAATTTGAGCTTCAGAAGTGGTGAAATATAGAAACTTCAGTAACACTTTATTTTACAGTGTCCTTGTTACACACGTTACATGTAGTTACTGTAGTAATAACTATAAATTATGCATTACATTCCAATTTCAAATTATTTATAAGGCACATAATAAAACAACATAGTTAACCACAGTGCTGTACAAATAAAAATAAAAGTAGTACAAAAGTAAATAACCACAAATTTAAAACATCTGCATAATAAACCTTAAGATGAATCACTACAGCAACAATTTTAAGTTCACTCAAAGTTGATGATAGTTTAATATACTCTGGTAAACTGTTTCATAGCCTTGGGGCAGCTACCGCAAAAGCATGCCACTAACCCTAAACCAGACCCCAACCCTATAGTAAGTACGTGTGGGATATATAAGGCAGCAAGTGAACATTTTGTCCTCAAAGTTGATGCGTTAGAAGCAGGAAAAATGGGCAAGCGTAAGGATTTGAGCGAGTTTGACAAGAGCCAAATTGTGATGGCTAGACGACTGGGTCAGAGCATCTCCAAAACTGCAGCTCTTGTGGGGTGTTCCCGGTCTGCAGTGGTCAGTGTCTATCAAAAGTGCTCCAAGGAAGGAACAGTGGTGAACCGGCGACAGGGTCATGGGCGGCCAAGGCTCATTGATACACGTGGGGAGCGAAGGCTGGCCCGTGTGGTCCGATCCAACAGACGAGCTACTGTAGCTCAAATTGCTCAAGAAGTTAATGCTGGTTCTGATAGAAAGGTGTCAGAATACTCAGTGCATGGCACATGGCACCAGGATGCACTATGGGAAGAAGGCAAGCCGGCGGAGGCAGTGTCACGCTTTGGGCAATGTTCTGCTGGGAAACCTTGGGTCCTGCCGTCCATGTGGATGTTACTTTGACACGTACCACCTACCTAAGCATTGTTGCAGACCATATACAAACTTTCATGGAAATGGTATTCCCTGGTGGCTGTGGCCTCTTTCAGCAGGATAATGCTCCTGCCACAAAGCAAAAATGGTTCAGGAATGGTTTGAGGAGCACAACAACGAGTTTGAGGTGTTGACTTGGCCTCCAAATTCCCCAGATCTCAATCCAGTCGAGCATCTTAAAGGACTTAAAGGATCTGCTGCTAACATCTTGGTGCAGATACCACAGCACACATTCAGGGGTCTAGAGGAGTCCATGACTCGACGGGTCAGGGCTGTTTTGGCTGCAAAAGGGGGACGAACACAATATTAGGAAGGTGGTCATAACGTTATGCCTGATCGGTGTGTAATTACACTGTAACACGGGCACCTTAAAATAAAGTGTAACCCAAACTTCTGTGGCTAGACTGTACAGTGTGTGATGTATTCCAATCAGAACTGTGAGTGAGGTGAGAATTCTCCATATTTTTTTACACTATTATTAAACACTATTTCTCTGGAATGGCTGGTTATGAATAATCAAGTCTGAAATAATTCTTTTATAATTATTAAATAATTATTTAAGTGGATAAACACTATTCCTCCTGGTAGTCATTTGTCCTGTGTAAACAGATATTCATTATTCATTCATTCTGCCATGGTAAATAAGTGGAGAGTAAATTGTGCGGTCACATTTACCCCTTGCATACTGATGGAGACATTATACTGTCCCCAAAAAAAAAAAAAAAAAAGCACCATCCTTCAGATGAGACGTTAACCCGAGGTCCTGACTCTCTGTGGACATAAAAAAATCCCTGGATGCCCTTTTGAAAGAGTAGGGGTGTAACCCCAGCATCCTGGCCAAACTTTGTCCTCTGTCCATTATCCATTTGGATTTTACATATACTCTATAAATCAGGTTTCATGCTAAATCAAGCTTAATCTCATCAACGTGATGTTCAGCCTCTCCCAGTTATAATCGCTGCTGCTTCAGACCACAGTCATGTTGGATTTGTTTGTTGTTTCATCACCTTGCCAACTACTCATCTTTTGCGCTCAATGCTAAGTGTAGCACGTTATTCAGATGGCGGCGCCGATAGCTTAGTTTCATTACTCCTTTTTATTGCCCAACAGATTGTTCTGTCATCAGTTGGACAGATATTGAAGTTATGCTCAGAATCTTTGCAATGCAGACAGTGAGATATGTTTCAGTAGACGTACAACAGGCTTTTTCAACAATTCTGTATTACTTCGTACAGGAATGTAACTATGGCTCTTTGTCCTCATTTTCACTGTTTTTCTCTCCTCTAATCAGTCTTTCTATCACTCCTCCATCCTCTGCTTGACTCCTTTTGTGATGGTCCACTTCATCTCGGTTATAAACAAAGCCCCCAACTTGCCGTCATCTACACCACTCTTTTCCTCTTTCACCCTTATTCTCTCTCTCTCACCTCCTCCTCTCTCTGCACTTTCATCTGTTCACTCCCATTTTAGAGCGATTACATTGAATTACTGTGTGTTATTAGCCTGTAGTGCTAAAGTGACCAGGTTATTCAAAGTCACCATGAAATCAAAATTGATGATTCTTATTTTTTTATGGAACATTGCGTTGTGTTTATTATAAATTATTTATATTGGTGCACACATTATTGTTTTAAAATCATGTTCCTCATAATTTTGAAACAGAATATCTTCCCCTCCCTCTTGCAGCATCTCTTCTCTTCTCTGATGATGAGGGCGGGGCAACCTGTCACTCACATGAGATCCACCAATAGCAAACCACAACCATCCAATCAATTCCCCACAGACAAAATCAAGCCCCGCCCAACATTTGTTCTTGTTTGTGAAGCCGTTTCACTCAGATATACATCACAATATGGAAGATTATGGCAACTTCTGTTTGATGCGACTTTAAACTAACAGTTCACCCCAAAATTTAAATACTGTCATTACAAAAACAAGATTCAGGTTCTGAGAATATGTACTATGGATTGGTCAAGATGGTCAACTTTGTGCAACAACCAACTAATTAATTAGTTAGGCCAATTATTTTTGTAACTTTTTTTTTTTTTTTAGTGGCTTTAATTAATTTTTAAATGCATTCCCTCTAAAGCAGCTATAATAAAATGCAGACAGGTGTGTTTGGTCATTGCAGCGTGACTTTTTTTGAGCATTTACAGATGTATGTGGCAGACACATTGCACTGAAGGTAAATATTTTATTTGTCCATCCATTTCTTAAAACTGACCTCAAAATGGCATAAGTTAAGGCTCTTTCATTTGACAATTTACCAAAGTATTAAACTCTATAAAGTGGAGCTTCAATCTACAGAAATATACTGTTCAAGCTGATGTTTATTTTGCTTCTGGGTGCATGACTGTCCTGCTGGAAAATCCAGCTTATGTTTTGAAACATGGCAGCTGGTTTCTAGCTGCTTATTAGTTGATTGGCTATTTCCAAAACCAGTTGCAAAGATGGTCTACCAGTTTGCACTAGCTACTGTTTCAAAACACAATTACCTGCATAAACTGGATTTTCTCATAAGATCCATTGCAGCATCAGCTCTTTTCCTGCAGTGTCTGAAACGGTTCGATCAAGGATTCGGTCTCTCTAAGCCCCTGCTTTCTGAGAGCCTGCTCTGTTCTGATTGGTCAACCGCTTACAGCACGTGTCAGAAACCAAACGTCCATTACCATATCTGAATCTCAGCACTTGATTCACAGTGATTCAACAGTAATAATGGCGTCTGTTTTTTCTGAATTAATTCCAGCGCGAGTCCTCATCCTTTGGAAGTTCAGCAAAGTGGATTCGCAGCATCCTCTCAACATGAACAACACGAACCAAACTCTTCCAGTCTCAGATACAACTACAGTGTTTGAGGGCGGGGCAAATTAGACATTGTTCACGGGCAGCCAATGAAGACCATGGACTGGCATTATGCAAATTTGTAACAAACCTAGTTTCATGCAGGAAGTAAGACTGGAATTACTGACGACTCATTTCAGTTAATCCCTTCTTTCTTTTAGTAGACAATAACTTTATTTATCTGCACTTTGATCTTTGCAGACCTTCACAAACAGCTACATTACACACTACATGATAGGTAATGTCCGAAAAAGCATAATCGTGGGGGCTTTAAGTAACACCTGAGAATGGTGAGGAAGACAATGATGTCAGTGACGATGGTGTCAACAATTACAATAAGAGATGACGGTGAGGATGATCTAATGATGATGATAATCAGTCATCTTCCATTTCATCTCAGTAATTATTCACAGCCTCAGTTCCTCTAAAGTGTCTGTTTATGGAAGAACCACCTCCTTACCTCCCTGCTTATCCTGATTGCTATCACAGCAGCAGGAATTTAACCCACAGATCTGAGAAAGTCCTCTCTACACACCATTGCTGACAGTGTGGAAAGAGAAGATTGATTAAAGATGTCGCCCTGAGGTAAAGAACACACTACCACAAATGAACTCATAAAAAGGATAGTTCACCTAAAAGTGACAATTCTGTAATCACCCTGTTATTTCAAACACATATGACTTTCTTTTGTGTATGGAACACACAAGAAGATTTGCAAAAATGCAATCCCCATATAATGAAATGATGACAGACATTTTCATTATGGAGTGAACTATTCCAGACTGATGAAACATACTAATTGTTCATCCAAACACTGTTCACCTTGTCTTAAATGTTTAATAACCTGGAAAAAGTGTGAGAACTTGCCCCCGTCTCCTCTTTGTGTTTTAGAAGATTTCTAAAGGGGTGAATGATTTGAAAAGAACTAAAAGTGAGAAAGAAAGAGAGAGAGAGATTACCCGTCCCCCTCAGTATCTGCTCAGTCATCGGTTTGTCTGCTGCACAGTGTCTATAGTCTGGCTCCAAAAGTCTTATCAGTATTCCTCTGTGACTTATACAATAACCACGCACACACACAAGCACAAACGCATGAACACCACACTGATTTTGTCTTTTGGTTCAAATGCATTTGACAGGTTTGTTAAATGTATCAGTGCATCAAATGTTAGGGCTGAAAAATACTTAATATGCAATGCGTATACAAGCGCTTGACCAGCTGCAAACTGTAAATACTTAATGCGTGTGTGTGTGTGTGTGTGTTTGTGGTACTGTATAGTAACAAACCACAGTACTCACGGGGAGATTTAAATGTCTCTACCAATCAAATGTGCAATTATTCAGGTAGTTAGCTAATCATTTGGACAGTTAAACTTTAACAGCTTTAATGGTTACTCCGCCATGACAGTATTTCACTGAAAAGAATACAAGGCAGTTTATAATAACTGGAGAAAACTATACATTAGCATTCCCAGTCATCTCAATGGCAATTGCTTAGCTAGTGCTGGAACGGCATGAATGTGTAGTTTGAAATCTGTCGCATTTGCTCATGGATAGAAGTTTTTAACTCGATCACCTGAGCTAAAATGGCATGTAATTAATTACTCTGGAGCTGCTGAAAAAATAACATGATGCTAATTAGCTAATATCATTACAAGAATGCATGAGAAAATATAAATCAATTTCATGCATTTAAGAACCCTTATAAATGGCCACATGCCAATAATAAATGAAGCCTATATTAAATTGAAATATTCAGTCAGAATTCACCCCTTTTTAATGGAGAAAGATGCCCTTTTTCCTGAAATTGTGTAGTCTATGAGCAGAGGCTAACTGGGCTATGCTAACAAGCCAAACCTAAACCCCAGTAGAAAAACTGTTTACACTGACATATGAAATCTAGCTTGGGTACCATTTGCATTCTACAGAGCCCTAAGAGGGCATGGTGATGGAAAAATAAGAAATGGGAGGGAAAAGTATTTATATTTTATTGCTTTTGCATTCTCTCGCAACAGTTTCACATTCACTCACAAAAGCTTTGCATTTGCGTTCCCCCGATACATTTTGTGTCCACTTGAGAAATTTTGTTCACTTGCAAATCCTTTGTGTTCGCCTGATAAACTTTGTGCTTTCACAAGAAACTTTGTATTACCTCACAAAAACTGTTCACTCGCAACTTTGCATTCCCCCAAGAAACTTTGCGTTCCCTCGCAAAGGATTCAAAAGTTGTGTATTCGCCCAAGTAGTCAATTTCTTTTAAAGAGGTCTTTGATTATGATTCACTTTTTTAACTTTAGTTAGTGTGTAATGTTGCTGTTTGAGCATAAACAACATCTGCAAAGTTACAACGCTCAAAGTTCAATGCAAAGGGAGCAACATGTTCTCTAACCAATACGCCTATATAGGTCGTTTGTCACTTCCCTGAAATACGACCCATAGGAGCATTTACTAAAGTTGCGCCCCTATCAACAACAGGACACTTTAATTTTAATGCATTGTTCCCTTTTATCTGCGTCATATTTTGGGTTTCACGTAGCTCAATTGGCAGAGCATTGCAATATATAACAATATGCAATCATGTGATCATGCGATCGTAGGTTCGATCCAATTGAACGCATGTGCTCATAAAGAGTATATGCACTATAAATCACTAAGGGTAGGTTTAGGGGTGGGGTAGGTGTAGTCGTTAATAAAAAAAAGAGTTTTGCTAAATGATAATAGGACAAATGGTGTAAAAAGTCCACACATTGCATTTAAATGAACACGCATTTTGACAGACGTAACACAACACTGTCATTAGTTTTACGCCAGCATGAAATGCATGACTTTAAAATGTAAATATAGGTCGTAATAAGGTGGTTGAAAAACGACCTATAGGGTTTTTTTTTTTTTGGAGGACAGTCTCAAAGGGAGATATTTTCTTTTACGGAAATCACAAGGACTACAACAAACCGCTGGTAGGGACTACATGAGCTTCTTCCTGACATCACTAACCACATAATTTACATAAACCCCGCCCCCGAGAACACTCAACAAAGGGGGTGAGGCCATGTTGGGCTGCTTTAGAGAAGAGGAAGAGTTGTTGTAGTAGAGTGTTGCTGTCATGTCGTCATTTTACGCCGGACTGCTTCACAAATGAGGGTCAATTCAACGCTGGATTTGCACAAAAGATTAACATGACGGCACATGCTAGTGGATGAGTTGAATCAACTCCACAGCAACTACATAAATTTATCCACTAACCGTTCAGAAACGTCCAGTTTCATTCTAAAAGTTGTAACTTCTTCCTGAGTCTCTCCATCAGTGTTGACTCCGGTTTGAACAATGTAAGGCTGAACACCATTACTGACAATCCTCATTTTGGCTGCGTGAGATTCTCCAGCTTTGTTGTTGTTGAGCAACCGAAGCGCGAGCTGTTAAAGCTCCGCCCTCTTCTGGAAAGGGGGCCGGGAGCAGCAGCTCATTTGCATTTAAAGGGACACACACAAAAACGGCGTGTTTTTGCTCACATCCAAATAGGGGCAAATTTGACCAGCTATAATAAATGATCTGTGGGGTATTTTGAGCTGAAACTTCAGACACATTCTGGAGACTCCAGAGACTTATATTACATCTTGTGAAAAGGGGTATTTGAAATCTGGCAACCGAAAGCATGAAAGCTTGTAGAGACAGAAAAAGAGACACATTCGCCCGAGAATTTTGCATTCCCTCAAAAAACCAACACAGCTTCTTGGAAGAATGCAAACATTTTGCGAGAACGCAAAAGCTTTGAAATATAACTTTTCATTCCCCTTTTTCCCTTTAGGGTCTTCGTAGCATTCACATACCTGCACTGTTATTTAGGTCTACAATAATTGATACAGGCCACACAAACACGTTCACAAGCATAATCGCTGAGGTAAGATGCACTGCTGAAAGTTGAAAACCAAAAAGATCAAGCACAGAGATACTGAAGTGACTGTTTATCAAGATACTCACATATGTACACACACTCACTGAAGGAACAAACAAACCACAGTTTGACTGTTTAGAAAGATGAGAGCAGGTGAGGTCAATGCGTTTAGGACAAAGATTCTCCTGACCTTGCTTGATCTGTTCTTGTTTCCACTATAAACACACACACACACACACACACACACTTACTGCCCCTATTGTCTGTGTGAGCAGGTGTGTGAACGATGATAACGAGAGCGATGAGCTGTGGTTCAGAGAGGTGGGGCTCCCTCAGAGGAGCTGTACTGGCATTTACATACATCACACACACACACACAACACACACACACACACACACAGCTCTCAGGCCTCACTCCAGCCCTGCCGTTTCCAGGATAGCCATAGCGAACGTTAGGCTGTAGTAACTCCGGCTTATCTCATCTGAGTCTGTTCGCTTTCTCACAGTCTCACGGGTTCATGGGTCACATGACCCTTCCCTCTTGGCTTTTTATGGCTGTCTGTTTCAGATACACCCTGTCTGTGTCATACGCAGCTGTGAACACCTCAGCAAGAGCCGTGACAGAGAGTTCGGAGGCCCCAGGAAGGGCTCGCTCCTCTTTTCACCGTTTTGCGAAAGATATCTCTCTCTCAAATGCCAAACCAACTGACATTTAACTACAAGAAACTGATTCACATCGACACCTGACAAAACGTGCGAGTGAAAGTGGGCACTACAAAACTACTAAAGCTCTTAAAGTGACAGTTCACCCTGAAATGAAGATACTGCCATCATTTACTCACCCTCATGTCATTCAAAACCTCTTTAATTCCTCCTCCTGTGAAACAAAAGGAGATGTTTTCCATACAGTAAAAGCAAGATTTTAAATGCCTGTGAAGTAAAAAATTGCCATTTGGCAGTTTTTCAATACAATTATTACCTGTAGGCTACCTATACTTTACCTGTATGATGAAGAACAGACAGAAAATCGCTATTCGCTAAAAATCAAAATGCATTTCTGCATATTCACTGATTGTGTTCTCCATCAATGATGTCAAATGCGCAAAGCATCTTCACATATTGTATTTTAATGAGATTTGAGAGATATGGCGGAGGGCAAGATTATTTGTAATTAATAATGAGCAAATAATGACTTATATGATATATTATGGTGATTTTTGTCATTTTCGGTTCTCTTTTGCTTTCGTTGTTTGGAAAAGAGCAGCATGAACATCCTGCATTATATCTCATTTTGTGTTTCTTGGATGAAAGAATATCATACAGGTTTGGCATGACATTTTGTATGAACTTCACCTTTAATAATGACAGAACTCCGAGAGCTCAGACAAAGAGTGAGAGAAAGACACTGAAATAAATGTCTTCTAATTGTGATCTAAATCCTGGTGATATTCAGTGTCTTGAAACTTTAATTGTGTGCTCTGCTACTGATGTCAGTCTGCATGTGTTTGTGTGAAGGTGTTTCTATCTGCATCTGTTCCTCTTCACAGGGTGCTAATGAACAGTCAAACCCACCTGGGCTGTGGGGGGATATAGATAGATGGATAAAGAGAGGGAGAATGAGAGAAAAAAATGCAAGACAGCATGCATGCAAGAGGACAGAAATTAGAGTCCTTTACAATCAAAGTATGCACTTTCACATGCCTCAGTTTGATGATGACCTCACTAACGTCTGACCGAATTGATCTTTCATGAATCAAGAGAAAGAATGACTGAAATACATCAACATTTGACAGCATCTGCCAATCGATGTGCCTTTTCACATAAAACATAGTTCAGACACTAGAATCTGATTTGAAGCATGTTGTCATTAAAGCAAATATGTTAAATACCAAATAATAATAATATAAATAAAATAATATACCTTACTAAAAATATTATTTTTACGGAGCCCCGCCCATGACATGCAAGAAAAAAAATTTAATCGTGCGCACGATTTACTAATTCGTTAGCTCGATTTACTAAATCGTATGCACGATTTACTAAAACATGCGCACGATTTACTATTTCGTTCCCTCGATTTATAAATCATGCGCATGATTTATAAATCGAGGGAACGAAATAGTAAATCGTGCGCACGTTTTAGTAAATCGAGGGAACGAAATAGTAAATCGTGTGCACGATTTAGCCTACTATTTTTTTCCTGCATGTCATGTCCGGTGCTCCGTATATTTTAAATAATTTAATTTAGTAATAATAATACAATATTATATAACATAAAAATAGATTTCTTGAACATTTGTGTGTGTCTTGCTAGTAAATTTTCATATAAGCAACTTAATACAGTAATTTTATCACAGTTTTAGGTTTTAGGCACTTCATGTTGTGGTAAAATGACTGTAAAGCATGACTTACTGCTTTAATATACTATATGTGGGGTGTTTGGTGGATTTTTATGAAACAATACTGCATATTTTACATAAAATGTTAATCAACTTTCATGCCACAAGGTTTTTTCATGCATTACCCCAATTAACACACATTCCTAATAATTAGTAAGAATAATATTTTTTAAAAATTAATACCTTTCTGGACCTCAAAAGGTGCAATGACATTGCTGCCTATGTTTGGTTCAGAAACCTTCAAATTTCATCAAAAATATCTTAATTTGTGTTCTGAAGATGAACGAAGGTCTTACAGGTGTGGAACGACATGAGGGTGAGTAATTAATGATAGAAATTTCATTTTTGGGTGAACTACCCCTTTAAATTAGTTTATGTCCTTCAAACTCCAGTCCACCCTGTTACTTTGGTGCTACGTACCCTTTAAAAGCTTAAGCGTATGCCCTAAATCACATGACTTTTTAGAAGTGACATCATTTCCTTGGAGGGAAAGCAACTCCAAGAACAAAAGAAAGAATCAGTCATAACATTTTCTCTCTTTTCCTTATTCTTAGAAGACTTATCTAATAGCGCAAAACATAACGTATCCACCCTGTTGTGTCAATTTATACTGGACATGAAAAACATTTCTTTTTTTTAAATAGATTTTATATATCTATTAAAATTCATCCTAAATGTAAATCTTCTGCTAGCATGTTGTTTTTTCCTAGCTTCATTATCTTAAAATATCCACCCTGTTACACTGCATTGTAAAAAATGTCATGTAACAGGGTGGACAAGTTTCATAGAATGTGTAAAATTTTTGGTGAGGATTATGTAAGGAATAATTGACTCAGGGCTGTATTAGAAAAATAATGCACACCAGAGGTGGTAATGCAGCCATGACACGAAGCCGAGTGGCCGTTAGACCTCGGATGTGCATTATTTTCCAATAATTCAACGGCCCCGAGTCAATTATTCCACTTATACTACGGTTACCACACCTCAAAACATTGTTCAGATGTTGTATTTCAAGACATTTGTCAGGTTTTTGCCCTTAAAATGCTGTAGGACTGATTGCTTACGCATCTCATCCCATGAGACATGGAAATAATTTGTCGTTTTTATCCTCTAGTTTACTATATTTATTTGCTCGGTCAGTGTCGTTGTGTGTTTTGGTTCTTTTGCTGTTGTAGCTGTAAGGACCTATTGAAATAACTGAAATCATTTGGCGAAGTGATATGGAACTGTAATGCGGTCAAGATCTGCCTGGAACTACTTTAGCCGTGCGTTTCCCTGAAAATAATTCCATACCTTAGAACGTTCGTCAAGCATTCAACTGCCCCGTAGTATACTAGCCTGAGCTTGACCAGTATGTTTTTATGACAGACATTTTCTCTAAAAATTAATTGAATTTTATTTATTTTTTATTTTCAAAAACCTGCTCAGTCAAAAACTGTAGGAATGACCCATGTACATTAATGTTAATTAATACCAGTAAGTCTTTATTAATTATTTGTCTTGTATACTTCCCTCACAGGGGAGAGGGAACGGGATGACGCTCTGTGTCAAACTCTCCTGACAGAGACGAATCTGCTTCAACAACATCCTAATCGTGACCCTATACTTGGGAGTGCTTTGAAGCAGCCAATCTATGTTCACTGCGTAGCGCTGTTAATGTTTTTTATTTAGTCAGGGTCCTCTGTTACATTGCCGTCTCTGGGGCACATAGCAGCATCTGGCTTCCCCGAGGGGAAAGAGACGAGAACAGCGCTCTCCTGGGCCCTCGAACCGACACAACACTGACACTATCACTATAAACTGTCCTATCTGGAATCAAGAGGGATGCGGGAGAAAGATATGGCCCATATTAAAAATACCAGGCTTGATAAGGTGTTGTAACTTGGGAAAATTTGCAATGATAGGTGAAGAGAGAAGTTTTGGTAACACTTTACAATAAGGTCCCATTTGTTAACATTAATTAAAGTATTAGCCTACATGAACTAACAGAGCATTGATTAATCTTTGTTAATGTTCGTTAATAAAAACACAATTTCTCATTGTTAGTTCACAGTGCATTAACAGATGCAACTTAAAAATGCAAGTTAGTTATGTAGTTAACTAATGTTAACAAATGAAACCTATTGTAAAGTGTTACTGAAATTGTCATTCACATAAAATGAGGGACATAACCATTAAAAGGTGCAGTTTTTACCCTAAGCTCTATACTGAGATGATATCACATCAGTTTATGGATTTAAACTCATAACTGAGGATGCATGCAAATAAAAGGTACATAAAAAGTTGTTACATAGCAGTCTGGGTACACAATTTTCTCTCACCCTCTTTGTAGCTGGCTCCTCTGCCAGGCTCCGTGGAATGTAAGTAGCTGTTAATTTAATATGCAAATCACTTTGTTGTCAGTCTGAATGCATTTTCTAATTAAAAATGTGCCATCAATGTGAGTAAAAAGGATTGGGGGCTGGGGGCATGCAGAAGAAGAGAGGACGTGATCAAGGTCTGGTGTAATGAGATATTACAGGCAAATCAGTCCTTAAAGCGAGAGTTGAGTTCGACATGGCGAGCGGACCTGCGGGTGGACTCTTTTAACAGGAGCGGAAACTGGCGAGCAATGCAGCATGGGTAACATAAAGGGCTTAGTGTTGAGTTTGATGTCGTGCCTGTGGAAGCCAACGCCGGTCTCTGACTCGAACTCGAGCATACAAATAATAAATCAGATAGTGTAGATGCGCGGGGAGGCCGGTGGAGATTTGTGTGTCATGAATTCAAGGCTTAAGCCCCGTTTACACTAATAGCGAAACGTAGCAACAACGCGATCCCATTCATTTCAATGGAGAGCTGGCGATTTCACGAGCGACAGTGACTGCTGACGACAGGATAGGCATGTCCAGTGACACGACAAATGTGAGATAGCTTAACTTTATGCAAATGAAGAGTGACTTTCAGAAGCAACAACCGATAGGAGTTAAGTTAGTGGAGCGCACATCCTGTAGTCGATTGTCAGCGGCAAGATGGAGAAGTTATTTTAGCGGTCAGCAACTTTCCTATAAATTTTGATATGTCTCTATATGTCTGGTACTCGCCGTGCTGACTCACATGTCCTGATTTTGCTAAGTTAGACGCATTCCTGGGTCAGGATATTTTGTTGATCCTGGAACAACATTCCTGTCTGAAAATTTTATCCTAACCATATCCACACCCCTAAACCTAACACTACCCATAAGTCATTCCTAAAATCAGAGGGAAATGATAGGTGAATAACGCTGATGTAGAAGCACCTAACCCTGGTTGTAAACCTAAACTTGACATAAACTGTAAACTTGTGCCTCAAATCTTATTGGGTGTTAGGAATGTTGTTCCAGGGTCAAAAAAGATGTTGATCCAGGAACATGTTGCACTTGGTGAAATCAGGTTAGTGCTGTCAAAAGTACTGACCGCAATACCAAGTCGGAATTTAAAAAATGTGATGCTTTGAGCACCACTGAGTGGATTATTAAACACTTTTGATTGGCCTTTGAGTTTGCACGCTCATTGGATATGTTTGTGATTGGCTACAATGATCAACGCATGGGAGCATTTGAAAGCACACGGAAGTGTTTGAATTTGAAAGCGTTTTGAAAGCAGGAGCGTTTGAAAGCTGGCATCTATCAGTGGACGCTCCTGTGTGTATCTGTGTAAGCACTCGGTGAAGAGCATCATTGATGTCTATTTACAACATGTTTTTGAAGCGCTGATCATTGTAGCCAATCACAGACATATCTGATGAGCGCATGAACACAGTGGCCAATCAGAGGTGTTTACGAATCCGCTCAACAGTGCTCAAAGTGTCACATTTTTAAAAACACTAAATCAGGTTCTGTGTGAATGGTATCGTGAATCCAGACCCCTCCGGTTCTACTCGCATCGTTTCGAGCGGAATTCGAATGGGAGTTTCTGGCATGGGAGGCGGCGGGTGCGCTAACAAAGACCACAGCCTCTAGCATCAGTCGCTAGCACACCTATTAAGGACAGGGCAGTGAAGTTTAGACGCACAGCTCTTACTAGCTGGCCTCCGTTACACTTGTGCTTTCACTGCAGATAAATAGCCATGATGACAAAGAGCTGTTCGACTGTTTCTCGTTCATCTTTAATATTAAGCATTTTATGTACTGAATACATTTATGTTTAGTTTTATCCCTCCGAAATTTTCGCTTTTAGCAACAAAAAAACCTGATTGTGAATGAATGTCATTCACAAAGGTAGTAGTGTGAATGCCCACTAGCGACAACCGCCAGCTACTGGCGACATGCAGCGACAAAGTCACTGGCAATGTAAATGCAACTTTAAGGTTCGGTCATGTTAGTGAAAAATGTTGCATGCAAAAAAGTCCATTGTCTATTGTCAATAGTGTAGCGATGTATGAAGCACAGCTCATATAGAAGTCCCCTTTAAACCATGCAGTTTTCTGTAGGTCAACGTGGCGAATTTGCACGACTAAATTGAACAGAAATTTGCATTGTGAACTTTTTTCGCCCTCACGTCACGTGAAACTCCTGATTTCGCTGATTCCTATTGAAATGACTGGATTTCACCTGCAAAATTTTGCAGAGCAACAGTAAACGTGACCACATCTTAACACTAGAAAAGTGCATTAAGTAAGTAAACTGGGTCAAATTTGATTTAATATTGACAAATGTCAAAAAAGAAAGAGAGAGAAAAAACGCTGAACAACATTAAAGGTGCGGTCACATTTACTGTTGTTCAGCCAATTTTCATGAGCATAATCCCGTCATTTAATTTAGGAATCCATGCGATTGGTAATTTTGTGCAAAGGCAAAAGGTTTTCCAAATGCGACCACACCTTTTCTGTTAATTTCTGTTCATTTTTCCTTGCACAATACTATGTTATGACATCAAAACACTTTTGTAAACTGCATTTTGACGTTTTCATTACATAACCAGTTCCATATGTACGGCTTTTCTGATGTAGTAAACTTGATTGATAGCGTTGCACATTTGTCACAATTAAAAAGCTCATAGTCTAGTAGAAACAAGCTAAAATTAAATGCATTTTTATCTCACGTTTGCTTTTGTTGACACTATCGGTTAGGTTTAGTGTAGGGGGTACGATCTTATTGCGGCTGATTCTGGTGCATACAGTATCTTGGTCTTGTTAGACCTCAGAGCTGCTTTTGACACCATTTGCCATTCTGTTCTGCTGGACAAGTTGCATAGTTGGCTGGGTCTTTCTGGAACAGTATTCAGTTGGTTTCAGTCTTATTTAACCAATCGTGCCCAGTTTGTTAGCTTGGGTAATCACAAATCTGATACCGTGCCTGTTCGACAGGGAGTTCCTCAGGGTTCAGTGTTGGGCCCAATTTTATTTAACATATATATGCTTCCACTTGGGCAGATTATCAGTAAATACGGCCTTGGGTATCACTGTTACACAGATGATACTCAGATTTAGATCACCATTAGCCCTGATGTCCATTGCTCATTAATAACTAATGCAGTTGTCTAGAAGAGATCAGTATTTGGATGCAGAATAACTTCCAAAGCTGAACGGCTCTAAAACTGAATTGACGCAGATTCCTACTCGTAAGGCCGATCAGATCAGTTTGGTTGTTGATTCCAGCACGGTAATTCCCACTTCACAGGTGCAGAATCTTAGAGTTATTTTTGATCCACAGATAAACTTACCCAAACAAAAGTACCATAGTAACCATGCTTTCTGTCAAAATACCACCATTACTACTGTAAAACCGTATATGATGAATATGATATTTCAGTGATTTTATTTAATTCATTTTTTTTTACAACATTGGTCGTTAATAGCAATTTGCGTCAGTTTTACTGCAGCAAATGGTATTTTGATGGAATCTAAAGGGGTGAAAACAACAATAGTGGAGTTTTTGAAGTAAACTACACAACGCACAAAGATTTCACAACTTTCGCAAGCAATATTTTGGTGGAAACAAATCTGAGGTAGACCTCCGCCCCACCCGCAAGTCATGCTATGGAGATAAAGATAGGAGAGGCGTGTGGGTGAGTGTTTGTGTTGGGGGTGGGGTGTCAACTCAAGCAGGCTTCCATGTAGCTAATTTATTTACAGATTTAATTAGACCGATTGAGCCCTCACAGTTCTGAGAGAGTGACTGAAAAGCAAGGGAGGGAAAGAGAAGTAGAGAGAGAGAGAGAGAGAGAGAGAGAAATGTTGCCAGCGCTACACTACTTTAATTACTCTCTCCTGCACCAGATCCCCTCTCACTGACGTCTGGGGAAAAGCTTAATTAAAATCCTCATTATTTTACTTTTAATTAGTTCCCCCCTCTTTTGTTTCCTTTCACCATATGGCCATGTTCCGTGGTCAAATTAACGTAATTGAGCTAATTAAGCCGATCGCCTTAATTATTCAAAGCGCTCTGATTGGATGAGGAGCTGGTTTTTTTCACCCTGCCTCTCTCCTTCTCTGACATTCTCTGCTCTGGGAAGTTCACAGTTGTCAAGTCTGTCTCTCTGTCGCAGAGGCCCTACTGATTCACTGCACAAGTGGCTCATTACTAGCTAACACTGAGGAGACATGTTCTAGAAAGCGATCTGATGGAGACCTGAGGGAGCTCGCGACAACCGACCGCACCCTCCTGTGATATGAAAGTCTAATGAGTTGATGTTACATGTAGGATCACGAAGCAAAGAGCCTGATGTGAGTGTTGTTTTGTCCAAACGTCGAGACTCAGCGAGATAGAGACTGAAACGACTAGCGAATGCTCTGAGATCTGTAGCCTAGTGTTTTGCAAGTGTGGTTCAGCTCACTTCCTTTCCTGTTCCCTGATTATTTCCTGTTCCCTCCTATACTATCAATATCAATAAATGTGCCAAATACAAAATACTTGAAATGAGATTTGGCAACGCCGCAGCGGGCTAGCAGTTAGCATGCACATTTCAACATGTGTGAGTGGGAAGCAGGAGAAGGAAATAACTCATTGTGTGACTCTAAAAATAAAAAGTTGCTCAAATTTATTTCATGTTTTAAGGGACAAGGTCTATTGTGCAACAAAAATAAATGGTTTACAGGCACAGGGTTGGACGTTTGCAATGTTTTTCGGTTGTATGCGTCAGCAAGGGAATGTGCCATCCTTTTACCTGCTGCGACAAGTGCAACAAGGTGAGGTCAGAAACATCATGTGTGTGTGGGAATTGGAAAAATAGCCTATGACACCAAAGCGAGAAAGAATCTGACTAGAACGGGATTGAAAAATGAAAGGTAATAGTTGGGGGCTGGATGAAATATAACTTATTTTGGTTACATTTTATATTAGGTGGCCTTAACTAGTATGTACTTAGCCATTTGATACAATTCACTATTAACTTTACCCCTAACTGTAACCCAACCCTTACCCCAAAACCATTAAAGCGACGGGTTTTTTTTACTTTTTTAACTTTAGTTAGTGTGTAATGTTGCTGTTAGAGCATAAACAACATCTGCAAAGTTATGACACTCAAAGTTCAATGCAAAGAGAGATATTTTCTTTTAAAGAATTCTCTGTTTAAGGACTACAACAAACGGCTGGTAGAGACTACAACGAGCTTCTTCCCGGGTAAGTGACATCACAAACCACAGAATTTACATAAACCCCGCCCCCGAGAACACACAACAAAGGGGGTGAGGCCATGTTGGGCTGCTTTAGAGAAGAGGAAGAGTTGTTGTAGTAGAGTGTTGTTGCCATGCCGTCATTTACGCCGGACTGCTTCACAAACGAGGGTCAATTCAACACTGGATTTGCACAAAAGATTACCATGACGGCACATGCTAGTGGATGAGTTGAATCAACTCCACAGCAACTACATAAATTTATCCACTAACCATTCAGAAACGTCCAGTTTCATTCTAAAAGTTGTAACTTCTTCCTGAGTCTCTCCATCAGTGTCGACTCCGGTTTGAACAATGTAAGGCTGAACACCGTTACTGACAATCCTCATTTTGGCTGCGTGAGATTGTCCAGCTTTGTTGTTGTTGAGTGACCGAAGCGTGAGCTGTTAAAGCTCCGCCCTCTTCTGGCAAGTGGGTCGGGAGCAGCAGCTCATTTGCATTTAAAGGGACACACACAAAAACTGTGTGTTTTTGCTCACATCCAAATAGGGGCAAATTTGACCAGCTATAATAAATGATCTGTGGGGTATTTTGAGCTGAAACTTCACAAACACATTCTGGGGACACCAGAGACTTATATTACATCTTGTGAAAGTGGCATAATTGGTCCCCTTTAACTCTAACCCTCTTAACTCTAAACCTAACCATACCTCAAACTCACTCGCAGTAAATGTTAGAATTTTCCAGAACAACATCTAGTTAATATGTTAGTACATAGAAGTTAAAGCCACCTAATATAAAATGTCACTCTTATTTTTAGCAGGAGTGAGACAAAATCTTATGGGTTCAGGACTGAAGACGCTACTCTTGAGGCCTAGCGGTTAGTATGCACTCTCCAAATCTTCATGCTATCAGGGCACATGCCATGAGTTTGATTGCAGCTCATGTCATTTCCTTGTCTTGTCATTTACTTTTTACATTGTAAAAGGCTGCTGCTAACATGTGTCTTAATGGCACTACAGAGGTTGTCATTAAACATCATCAGCTGAACAGGTAAAGTCATCTACTCAATAGTTGCTTTCACAGCCTGACTGTGTTGATAATCACACTCTTGCAAACTGTTCTAGCTCGAACTTTCAGGGAAATGCTTTTAAATAAAGACAGAAAGAGTTGTCTGAAGCATAATAGTGGTGCAATGAAGTCATGTGACCGTGGTGTTGTTCGTTTATAGCCTATGTTTAGCTTTTTACTTCTGCTGATTGTATTTAGGCTCCAAAATTCATAAACGTTGTTCATTTGTGAAGATTATCATGGAAAAAACATGGAAAAATCATAAACTTTTGTTGGTCACAAAGCTTATTTTCTGCAATAATCCAGAAACCAATAGAAAAACTGTATTGGGTATTGAACCAGGGTGATGCTAACGTCAGGATTGGACTACAAAAAAACAACATCATTCTGTTTTTTTCTCCTATTTTCTGCATTATTTCCCATCCTTTCTGAACAATTACTAAAGTCGGCATGAAACAGAAGTTGCAGTAGTCTTTTCTTTCCTATTGTGACACATATATCTGAGTGAAACAGCTTCTGGAACAAGAACAAATGTAGGGCGGGGCTTGATTTTGTCTGTGGGGAATTGATTGGATGGTTGTGGTTTGCTATTGGTGGATCTCATGTGAGTGACAGGTTGCCCCGCCCTCATCATCAGAGAAGAGAAGAGATGTTGCTGCAAGAGGGAGGGGAAGTTATTCTGATTCGAGATTATGAGGAACATGAATTTAACAAAAATCACAGATAAATCATTTATAATAAATACTGCAATATTCCTAAAATGAGAAATTACCTTTTTGATTTCATGGATCACATTTTAAGGTGAAACGTTAAAAAATTTGCATGCTATAAAGGTTTGTCGAAGCTGTGAGTTAGAGGTTAGCATATGCATTCTGACACATTCACATCATTTCCTGTGTCTCTATCAATAAAAGTGTAAACAAAGCCAAAACAGAGAACACTCTAGGTTTGTATGAGATGCAGCCTAGCATTTAGCATTTACATTCTGACACATTTATACATATTGCTAATGAGGGGAATGAGAATATGAGTCATTTTATGTTTGCACATCATTTCCTGTCTTCTCTATACTGTCATTGTCTTCTACTGTTCACTGTTCCCTATTCAGTGAGTATGGGATATTTGTTAATGTTCACTTGACAAATTGTGTTTAAAATCCCTGCAACGTCATCACACACATATGAAACTTTATATAAATATTTATTATGAATAAATTTAGTATTTTAAAAATGCACTAAATTGAGGGATAAATATCTGTTGCGATGCTTAATACAAAAATAAACTTAATTGGTGTGTAAAATAATCGTTCTAACCCTACGTATAACCATTAACAACCTCAAATATCAAAGGAAAATGTATTGATCTAAAAAGCCCGTAAATCTAACCTAAAATCTGATTGGCTGATAGAATGTTGTTCTAGGACCAACAAAAAACTTGTCCTGCATGGTGAAATTACTGTTTTATAATGAAAGACAGCGGCCCTGTGCGATATTTAGAAACAGAACGTTTGAGAAGAAAAACAATGCGTTCCTGGTAAAAATATCCATACTCTTCTCTTTCCCACTTTTTCACAGCATGAGCCATGGAAACTCAGCCAATTAGACTCATTTGCATGTGTTAATATGATTAATTAGTGAGTATAAACACTTTTTCCATGACAGAAGCAGCATAGCAATTCATACACCTGCAAACTTTTTCCTGATCGAGGATAATGCCTGTTGACTAAGAGGCTTTTTTCTCAGACCCTCTAATTGGCATGTGAATATGCGTGGTTAATTAGGAATATGCAGATGAAGCTTGATTGGTTTGAATGCAGAGTGTAAGTTGAGGCACGGTGGGATTCAAATTGTGCCGAGGTTTTGATTTCCTTACTTATCAAGATATGAAGATAATTGCAATTGTGATCATTTGCATACGTTAATGAATTTGCCTGATGCTTTTCAATCGAATGTGAAATAAATAATTGATGCAGTATCAGCACCTACACCGACATCAGGGAAGACTTTTTTCAAAACTAAGCGCATTAAGGGGCCGTTTTGGAGCTCACTAATTTAAAGAACGTATTGCTGCATCTTTCCTACAAGATTCAGCCCTTATGAATTTCATGGTGCTTTTTGCTGTCACGAGACATTAAAATGTATTAATGCAAATACAACAAATTTAATAAGACTAATGCAGATTAGTCATTCTCTGTACACACACACACACACACACATATATATTTAATACAACAGTTCTTTCTGGTTCTAGAATCTGATTGGCTGAGAGCCGTGCGATATTCGCTTGTGGCGACTGTCATAGTGGTCGAGCAAATCCACCGTATTTTCTAAAAATATTACTGTTGTTGTGTAACGAAATGTAGTTTTAAGAGTTTTTTAGGCGAGAATGTAGTTGTTTAGACCTGAAATATGTGACTCATATATAAACATTGCGCCTATTTTACAATTTGTTTAGACGTTTTCACAGATGCGAGCTCAAGGGCCATCAGCGGCAATTCAGTGCTCATGTACCCGCCGAGAACGCTTCATCTCGACCAGTCCTTCGGGAATTTGCCGCTGGCTCCTAAATAGTGTTTAAACATGTAGTATAATTCATTTGGGGTATATCAAACAGGCAATCTTTGGTCTTATTAATCTATTACTTGTTCCAGAGCAAATCGATTTGGGTTAAGGAGAAATTTAAGTTTCATAACTTTATATTTTGGCTATATTTAACTTAAGTCCTGTACTAGAGCGCTGCTTTTGTATGTTTG
The DNA here is from genome assembly GCF_019924925.1 of Ctenopharyngodon idella. Taxonomy (NCBI): domain Eukaryota; kingdom Metazoa; phylum Chordata; class Actinopteri; order Cypriniformes; family Xenocyprididae; genus Ctenopharyngodon; species Ctenopharyngodon idella. The sequence continues at coordinate 1,166,331 of NC_067227.1, forward strand.
ACTGAATTGTTTGCTTGTGTTTATTTCCTGTTGTCTTTTATAATGGCTATTGTTTCTAATTTAAATATTGTTGTTCAATAAATATTATTTTTGATATAAATAATATGCCATATTTGGCATTGAGAAAGGGTCCTTTAGATCGTGATATGGACTTATGTGAAAGTTACATTATTACGCTATTAGATGGCTCCGCATCGTGCCTAACAACACCCCTTAGCTGTTATAAATTCACTGTAAACCACGGCTTCTTGGGGCTTATTGCTTTATCACTTGTGCCGTCGAACTGTTGTATAAACTCAATATCACACAAGTAGCAGTGCAATATGGCTTTATATCAGCACGCTGTGATTACATACAGCCATATCGCACTGCTACTCATGTGATATTGCTCATATATACAAAATTACTATGAAAATTAGTTTTACTTTTGGTTAGGAAGTCATTTACCCCCAATTAAATCTCTTTCAGCCACTGTAATAACGCTACATGTTTACTAGTCACGTTATTGTCATTTAAACGGCAATAACCTGTAGAAATACTACTGTAAAAAATTCTGTGATGTGGAAAATACTTCAAATTCACACTAAAATAACACACTATAAACGTGCCACCAAGAGTAAGACAGGGTATAAACTACACAAAAAGTCAATTTCTGAAAAAATATATTTTAGCATGTCAATTAAATGTCTCAAAAAAGTGAGAAGAGCAATTTCCCACTAGTTTAGAAGCAGCTTCCTCAAGGGCAGGAGGTTGTGAGAAGGGAGACAGGGTGAAAAAGTTGTGCTGTGTACTTTAATTGCGACATGGTAAACATTTAACGCGCGTGATTGTTTTGAGGCAGCGAACGGAAAGGAGCGACTGCCTCTTAATTAACGAGGCGGCAGATTAGGCCTTATTAAATTCAAACACAGGATCAGAGCAGAGTTCAGCCTCCCCAGTGCAACAGCAGCACAGATACGGCACTCACAATGAACTTACACACTCCACGCTCACATTTAATTGCTTCTGTAATGGTCCGAGCTCAAGCCCTATTCATACCAACCCTTTGGGTAATCAGGTCTGCACCACAGAGACCAAAGCTAATAACTATAGCAGAAATAGTAATAAACAATGAACAGTGAAATCTGGATGGTAAAAAGGGACAACAAATTCATTCTTGGCGGCTGGGTTTTGTTCCCATTTATTAGATAATTACACCTTAAATAGACATCACATGTTGAGCAGATAATTCAGCCGTTACAGATAGTACTGGTATAAAAACATTATTTACAATTCTACACCCTGAACGATGTCCAAAAGATGTGCGAATATTTTCTGTTTTTGATGTCAACATGAAATCAACTGACCCAATTTACTTTCTTAATGCTCTTTTTAGGTGTCAAGTTGCAGACACATTTATTGTTGCTCTGCAAAATCCAGTCATTTCAATAGCAATCTGTGCAAATTCGCCACCTTCACCAACAGAAAGTAGCTTGGTTTCAAAGTAACCTCTGTGCACTATTTATATTTTTCAGTCATGTGACTGACGAGGAGACCTGTAGGGCAAAACATCCACAGAACCGCAGCACAGGCCTGTCAGTTTTCCATCTCAAAAGAAGAAAAACAATGATATGTGAACAAAATGCAAGTTTTGGGCACTTGTGATCCATATCCAGCACCTGCTGCAGTATTTCAATCACTAAAAACAGCAGGACGTTATAAAACTCAACACTTAAAGTGCCTTAAAAAACAGTGATATTAAAAGATCAAATTCAGTATTCAGCTTATTAATGATGCACACTATATACAGGTGAGCAGATGAGCCCAGAATATGAACACAACCCACTAAATGGTTAAATGTTTTTTTTATAATGGTTTTCCAAGGAAAAACGCTTAATGAGAAACTGTTGCGTTTATATTCTGGGTTCATCTGCTCGCCTGCACATAGTGTACATCAGGGGTCGGCAATTAAGTTTGGCCACTAGATGGCGGGTCAGAACATAGTCAAAGGATAATTTAAGAAACTCATTGAAAAGTGCAACTAGAATTGCCTGTGAAAAACTGTTACAGTGTCTTTTAACTGGTATTGAGCTGTTACTCTGTGTTAAATCCTGTAGTAGGACAGTCATTAACAAAAAGCCACATTTGTGTGGCGGTGTCTGGGTTTTACACTGGATAAATTAATAAAGCAGAGTAGTGACATGTAACCTGGCAAGTATCTTCATTCACCATCTTGTAACACAGACCTCCTTGCTAAAACACACACATATGTGGGAGATGCGGAATGGATAAAAATAACTTAAATAAGCCCATTAATGTTGGAGTCATGCTCTTAACGAACTATGTTTTATTTCCTCTTTCCATATTGTAAATAATAAATGTGTAACATTTTAATTTGCTTGTTACACAATGGATCCTAACTTATTGTAATAATTATTTGACATAGCCTACTTTTACACTCAGAATTATTCCTTGGCATCCTCACGTACTAAACTTTTTTTTATTGTTGCTGGAGGTACGCTAATACATCGTGTGCAGAGTGATGTTAACATTTAAGCTAGCTGGTGAGAGAAAATGACTCTATCAAAGAGTCTAAAGAAGAAAAGTTGTCAGCGAAAATAGGGCATACAAAGAAGAATGGAAAGACAACTATGCGTTTATCCTACCTAGTTTTGTGAATGCAAAGCCGGTGTGTCTTATCTGCAACAAAGTTGTCGCTTTTTTCAAAGAATACAACACCGACACCGGACGCGAGCGGTGCGACGCGACGCTACAAAAGATAATAGAACCCATTATAATGATATCGTCTACACTGGATGCGGCGCGACAACACATTCCCGACAGTAAACGGATTCCCCGTTATATTTCTGACGTAGTCCAAGTGCTTTGCAACGGTCGGTTTGTCACGTTCAGTGTAGACAGCTTTTAGCTGTTGCGGCGTGTCTGGTGTAGACACGTTGATAATATTAGACTGCACCACGAGACGAAGATCCATTTCAGAACCGGCCACTATTAAAATAATCTGGCTGTGGGCGCGGGGCAGATATTATTGCTGGCGGGCCACTTTTGGCCCGCGGGCTGCCTATTGCCGACCACTGGTGAACATCATCAATAGCTACGTTTCCACCCAAAGTTGTGAATTTATCTTATGCGCAAAATTGGAATTACTCATAAAACATTTGTGAATAAAGCAGCGTTTCCATCCAGTGAGTGGAAGAGAACAAAATCACCACTAGCCGGGTTTCCATTACAGATCTGAGCAAAATGTTTTCTAAATGTGATTAAAAAAACTATTGCGACAGCTTTAACATTAAACTGATGTTATGCGACTAAAATGTAATTTTTTCCTCTCGCAATAAGTCATTCCAAAAATCATGGCAACAGATGTTAGTAGGTTTAAGTATAATCGCAGCCACTGCACTAAGCCATTATTTTTAAATCATAGCTGTGTTAACCAAGCATTAATGGCAAGGTGTTTCTGGTTATTTCTCCCTCCTATCAGCTTAGAGGTCTTGATAAATTGTGGCATTTTTGTTGTTTAGAATCCAGTATTCCCATAATTCTTATCTTTTATGAGTTTAATTAACAACTTCTCATCTTCTGTCCAAACATACCGCGCCTTCTTTAAAGAATGATCGACTTTTACGTACACCACGTGACCTCTAAATGTGAAAAAACTCTTTCCATTACAGTTTTGTGAAATATTCCTTTTTCAAATTGCCTGAAAAACCACCTCATGCGAGCGTAAAAACTTTTTTGCGATATGCGAGTTCTTGCGAAATTGACGTGTTTCCATTGGGCGTATTTTCAATCTTGCAATTTGAAGGGTAATGGAAACTAGCTCCCAGCTAGTTCTGGGAGGTAATTATACCAAACCACTTTGACGACAGACTGGCTCAAGCATTTCATAACGACCAAAACATTTCAAATGCTGTGCGACGCGATCATCTGCTGGTTAGTGTCGTTATGCTATCCCTTCGCAAAGTCACATGACTTTTTTTGATGTGCATTGAGGAATTTATTCGGTTAATGTGATTCCATCGTAGTTTATGCGCATGTTTCTTATTGGATAAAAAAAAAAAATAAATAAAAAAAAAAGTAACCAACTCAAATGAGCGCATATGTTTTTTTTAATGCACATTTTTAGAATTTATGCGCATCTTGCCAATTTGTGCTTTATTTACCCTATTTACCCTTTATTTACCGACTCAAATGAGCGCATATGTTTTTTTTAATGCACATTTTTAGAATTTATGTGCATCTTGCCAATTTGTGCTTTATATGATATCCCAAAATGCACATAAAAATACGTGAATGGAAACATAGCTATTAAGATGTTTACTGAATTTGGCCTTTTAATATCGTTAGTACCTGGTAAAAATAATTGGTGGACAATGGAGGAAAGCCTTATTTTTGACCCTCCAGGTGGGCGTTCCTAATAAGGGTGTGATGTCATGTGAAAACTAATTTAATCTCAAAGGGGAAAGAAAAGCGTCAAACAAAATGTACTAACTTTTACATTGCATCTGAAATAACTTATCTTTTCAGCTCATTTTTATTCTCCATTTTTGATTGTAATAGCATTTCTTTATTTTCTAAAGTCCTGCCCTACATTTGTTCTTAATGAATATCCTGTTTAGATCAGACACATGCAAGAAAAATAGGTTGTGAATGCAGTTTCATGTTGACTTTAAAGTGTACATTGCTGTCAGATGAAGCCTTCTCTGTGAGGTTAGATGTGAGACAAACAGGATATCCTGTGAGAAAATAGACGTGTTACTTCTGTTTTCAGGGGGTGAGGGGGCAAGAAAGCCACAACATCACCATGAGAGATACTGCAGAATCCACCACAGTTTGATATGATGTCAGATACACAAATGTTTCCATCGCTCTCATCCCAAACTCGTTCTCCATCTCAAAGAAACTCTTAAGTCTGTAAATTTAGGCTTTAAAACTGTAAGTGCTTCAAAGGATCAGTGTCTGGGGGATGGCAGTGATGAGGGTAAATAGAGAGAGGAAGGGGCGAAGACGACGGGGAGCCCTTCAGCAAACCTACAAAACAAGACAAAAGACCAAAATCATGCATTTTACCATATTGACCTTAAAGAGTAAAATAAAAGCATGTACTCACTTTCTGGTCAGGCAAGACTGGGTTGCTCTGCAGGTGAGTATTGAGGAGTGCAGCTCCTGGCCGGTCGTGTTCGCAAAATATGGTGCCGTTTACATAGTGGAATCGGTCACCGGGGACCAACTGGTTTCTGCACGTCGCACAGGAGAAGCACTGGAACAGATGAGAGAGGAATGAGTACATTTATCCCTTTTGCCATGTTTTAAGTGCTGAACTATTAGCAGTGCGTTTTATTAAAGCATGCAGAGCTGCTAGTCAGGGTTAGCCTTCACTGAACAAACTGCCTTGGCTTAGTGCTCAAATTATTTTTTAATAAGTTAATCCTTGTGCAAACAAGGTCAGTTCCATTTTAAACAAATGAGACTGAACAAGATTATTAGATGAGAACGATGAGGCTTTTTCCAGAGATTTTTTTTGTACCATACTATTATGTGACAAAAATAAACAATGATGATTCACACATTTAATTCAGCTCATAAAATGTAGAACTGAAGGGATAGTTCGCCAAAGAAATTACAATTCTGCCATTTACTCACCCTCATGTCATCCAAACCTGTGTGACTTCCTACCGTGGAACATAAAACAAGATATTTTGAAAAATGTGTTTTTGTCCATACAATTTTTGGACCCCACTGACTTTTAGGTAACACTTTATTTTACAAATATACATGAAGATTTCAGATGCAAAAGCTGCTAAACACCACCTCCAATCAAAAATGACGAGATCATGATATTGAACGAATGCTCTCCGCGCATACTACATGTTCATCAAATACTTTCAATACCATCAAACACCAGTGTCAGTCCATTCAGAAATACCGGTTCGTTGGCAGAAACTGCTAAACACCTTTGTCAGAAAAACCTCTAAGTCCACAGAAGAACCAATCGAAAGACACAAATCAAATCATATGATTTCAAGATGAATGACGATGTGCGTATGAGCCGACTTACAATTCCCGAGCTGCAAGTTTATATCGTGTTTTGTCCATCATTACAGTGGCAATGACAGGATTTTGTGAGATTTTGCTGCTGTAAAAATGACAGAAAAAGACGTTTTACTATGTCTTGTTGTCCAAAGGGGTGGACTAAAAAAAAAAAAAAAAAAAAAAAAGCACACATGGACTTAGATGGTTTTGCAGCAAAAGACAGTCAAATTTGTTAAATACCAATGAATTGACTGAAGTGACATTTTTGAAAATAAGGCATTTCAATAACTAATATCCTTTTCATTGCCATTAAAGTGAAATTACTGAACCTAAACACAGGAGCCTGGTAAAAAAATGCTCATTTAAAAGAAAACATGTCAGACAGACTTAGAGGTTTTTGCATCTGATCTCTCACATTTTATGTACTTTCTGTAGTATTAACAGTAAATTATGCATAATTACATGCAACTAACCCCTAAACCAAACCAAACCAAACCCGATATAGTGAGTACATGTTGTTAGGGCTGATCGATTATGACAAAAATCATAATCACAATTATTTTTGGTCAATACTGACATCATGATTAACATGATTATTGGTGGGTGATAGAATCAAAATCTTATTTCACGGTATGAGTCATTTTAAAAATCAGTGAAATTTCACAATTATCAATATTTCAGCAAAAACTAATACTAGGTTAATTAATGTAAGTAAAAAGGTACTTAAAACAATTACACAAGACAAGTAAACAGTCAGCAATACAACAAGAAAAAAAACTAATTACAAAGAAAACGGACAAATAAATACAACAGAACGAAAATACAAATTAATTAAACAGTGTTCTAAGTTTTTCAGGAAGATGCACTAACAGTTGTATTCAGATAAATAATAGCCAACAACAAAAAATTGAATAATCATATGTAAAATAACAGTGTTATATAACATATATAGTCATATACTGTCATAACACTGCATAGTCTTATTATACACATTAAATATAGATTAATCCTTATTAAAGCTACTGAAGTTATTCAGTCAAGATCAGTGAGTGATTTTCCTTTGTCATTTGTTGTTTGATTATCATTAATGACAAACAGCAGCAGGTTTGTTAGGCTGCTGTCACTTTAAGAGCTGCATGGATCTAATATACTGTTGCACATGCATTTTCTTTCTCAATTGTGTACATTTACTTAAGACATAACCAACTGTGTTTACGTGAATACTCTCCAAAAAGACATTTTTGTGTATATGAGTTTAGGCGCGTATCCGAAGCTCCTGGTATCCGCATTTGGCTCCGACTTGGAGCGCGCCTGAGAAACAGTGTCTCTTTTGCAGCTTAATGCACTTTTAATCACAATGTTTAATCTCAAACACGTCCTGCAGTTTCGCAACAGTAGACTGCATTTTACAACACTCACTTATTCGGCTGATTTGGATGCAAGTTTGGGCTTTTAGGGAGGAAGGAAAGCACACCGCTGTGAAGGAAAGGATTGTGCATTGGACTGAATGCTGCAGAGGCACAATAATCGTTTTACCTCGATTATCTTATTTTCGTAATTGAAATCGAAAATCAATTACGATTAATCGCACAGCTCTACAATATTACCAAGTACTTAAACGCTGTAACAAGGACACCTTAAAATAAAGTGCAAAGACTTTTATTGTATGGACAAAAACATTCCTCAAAACATCATCTTTTGTGTTCCACAGAAGAAACTAACTCAGGATCTGGAGAGACATGTGGGTGAGTAAATGAGTTATCTTAATTTGGAGTGAACCATCTCTTTACAATGCTTCATGTAACCAACCTTGAGGTGGTAGACGTTGCCCTGTGCCCGCATGACCATTTCACTGGCGGGAATGGACTGACCGCATGCGCTGCAAGCCCCTGTGTGCCCAAACAACCTTGAACACATGAGGTAGAAGAAACATTAAAAACCCTTTCGAAATTGAATTTGCTTTATTGCAGCTATGACTTCAGCAGTGTAATCTCCCACAGAGCTGACACACCAGGCTTAACATTAAACGATGGTGTGTGACGCATCTACGACAGCACGCGGTGTCTCTGATGTTCTCTGTGGGAGCATGCGAGAGAGAACGCATCTGCAGAGATCATCAGCACCCGGTGGATGCAAATGAGACCAATGCAAATCAACACAAGAACAAAATGCTTGTCAGCATAGCATGACAACTTTTGAATTGCAAATGACTGTGGAGACTCTTGCCTCAAACGGCCTCATTATCGACTTGCGTCTTTGTTATAATGATTAAGATTTTGAACGTGGACACTACTAAATGTGGAGGTGAAAAAATATGGGTCTATGAGTTAAAAGCCTTTTTCACACTCATTATTAGTTGTTAAAACTAAATCACTTCATGCGTGGTATTTTAAGAGTGTAAGATGAGTTTTGCCATTTGTAAATTTTGCAGACTACCTGATGAAATGATGGTTCGGTAAGCAATTAAACGACTTAAAATATATAAGCAACTCCAAACTGAATTTTTCGGTGAAATTGGGTGCTTAGAAATTATATTAGTTGAGTAGAAATTAAGGACTCAAACAAAACCGCATGTTCGGTTTATTATATATGTGGTTTTCTATATTTTCAACCCTGTTACTAAAATTAGGTGCATGTCTAAACAAGGTTTAACATCCTGGTTTCTGCGATCTTGTGTTTATAGCAATAAACATCAAATTTAAACAGACAATAACATTAATCAGACACAATTAAACAGTAAAATGTAAACATGGTTACAAGTAACAGGACTGCAAATTAAGCCTAAATCATGCTCATTCAGCTAGTACGGGACCAAATGCTGGTTTGTAATAAGTGATAAACCTAAATATCCCATTTAAAAGATCCCAAATAAAAGAAAAATGTGTTTGTTCACAAAAACTTGAGTAACGGGGTGGAATGATTAGGTTCAATACAATGTGTAGAACTTGAGAAAATGGAATATGATTATGCATTTGTCTTCCTACTACACTTTGGAAAATGTCCAACAATAACTGGGTTTTAACACTTTACTTAAAGCCTTTAAGTATAATACATAATAAAAGGTATTCATGATGTACGTTATAATGCATTATATCTATATATGTCATGTGTTTTAATGCATATTACTCTCTAAAGATGTGTTCAATAAATAGATTTTTTTTTAAGCATTTTTATGCTTGATCGGTGAAATTAGCTGCTTAGAAGTTAAATTAGATAGTTAGTAGAAATTAATGGCTCAAACAAAACCGCATGTTCAGTTTATTGTATGTGTGGTTTTCTATATTTTAAACCCTGTTACTAAAATTAAGTGCATGTCTAAATACAGTTTAACATCCGGGTTTCTGCGATCTTGTGTTTATAGCAATAAACAAAAACATCAAATTTAAACAGACAATAACATTAATCAGACTTACACAAACAGTAAAATGTACACATGGTTACAAGTAACAGGGCTGAAAAATTAAGCCAAAATCAGCTAGTACGGGACCAAATGCTGGTTTGTTGTAAGTGATGAACCTATATATCCCCATTTAAACGATCACAAATAAAAGAAAAATGTGTTTGTTCACAAAAACTCGTGTAACAGGGTGGAATGATTAGGCTCAATACAATGTGTAAAACTCAAGAAAATGGAATATGATTATTTGCCTTCTTACTACACTTTAGAAAAGGTCCAAATTACGTTACTCTCCGATGTCACAATTTTAAGGAATTTTAAGGGGATTACAAGAGTTTACACAAATTTTGAATACATTTTTTTAGTGATTAAAATTAGTTTTTAGAATTATAGATTTATGGTAACACTTAACTTAAAGCCTATATATATATATATATATATATATATATATATATATATATATATTACAAAAGGTATTCATAATGTACGTTATAGTGCATTATATCTTTTCATAAATAAAAGTTAAAATGCATTATATTTGCAAATTCCTTGTACATCTGAAATTGCTGTTTGTCATGTGTTTTTAATGCATTATACTCTATAAAGGCATGTTCAGTTTTTTTTTTTTTTTTTTTTTTAGCATTTTTATGCTTGATCGGTGAAATTAGGGGCTTAGTAGTTAGACTGACTAGAAATTAAGGGCAAAAACAAAACCACATTTTCAACCCTGTTACTATAAAATGAGGTGTATGTCTGAACAGTTTGTCATCCTGGTTTCTGCTATCTTGTGTTTTTAGCAATAAACAAAAACAATACAATTAATCAGACTTACACAATTAAACAGTAAAATGTAAACATGGTTAAAAGAAACAGGACTGCAAATTAAACCCAAATCATGCTATAACTCAGTATAGGACCAGCTAGTACGGGACCAAATGCTGGTTTGTAGTAAGCGATAAATCTATATATCCCATGTAAAGAAAAGTTTTTGTGAACAGGGTGGAATGATTAGGCTCAACAATACAATATGTAAAAATCGAGAAAATGGAATATGACTATTTATTTGTCTTCCTACTATGCTTCAGAAAATGTCCAAATTATGTTACTCCCTGGATGTCACAATTTTAAGGAACATTAATTTTTCTTTACAAAGAAACCCCATACAATAACAGGGTTTATTTTGAATACATTTTTTTTAGTGATTCAAATTAGTTAAAGAGATTTACGGTAACACTTAGCCTAAAGCCTTTATGTATAATGCATTACAAAGGTATTCATAATGTACATTATAATGCATTATAGCTTTTCATAAATAACTGTAACCAAAGTTAAATTGCATTATAATATGTGCAGATTCTTGTTACATCTGAAATTGGTTGATTGTCATGCGTTTTAATGCATTATACTCTCTAAAAGATGTGACAATGAATAGATAAGCATTATAAAGTATTGTAACCGTGGTTACAATTATTCAGAGAACATATAATGCATTATAAGGTGCATTACAATGCATAATTAATGCATTAAAAATTACTTTTATAATGCATTATAAAAACTTTAAGTAAAGTGGTATCAGATTTCCTACAATAAGTTGACCATCAGATTATGTCAATATGATTAATTGCTGGATGTAGTTGAAAAGGTCATGACCTCTGAGTTAGGATCCCCAATGGGGACATACAGAAATACTATGTTTTTAAAACTAGCTACAAATAATTGTAATGTCATCTAATCTTAGTT